>NC_040093.1:33459979-33763009 GCF_003369695.1 Bos indicus x Bos taurus | reverse complement strand
GAGAATATATGCAAATAGGATAACTGAGAACATTGCATCTATGTTACCCTGGGAGAATCACAGTGCCTTGAAAGGACTTGCCTCTGAGATGTAACTTCAGTAGTGCTTACAAGAAAATCTGTATCAAAAAACTTGTTGTTTCATCATGCATGCATGCATTCTTTTCTTTTTATATGCCTGAAAAAAATTATTCCATTCTTGACCTTATTGCTTTATATGCTTCTGCATTGTCATTCTGTAAAATTTACCTTTTTTAAATTTAAGTAATTATTTGATTAGTGTTTGGCTCCCATAATGGTCTAGGACCACTAGAAAAGAGATTGTATCTGTTTTCACTTACCATTCTTGAATTTCAAGCCCTGACATAGTGCCTGACCCACAAATACATAAACAAAGAAAGCAAAGATAAAATAAAAGAACCAAGAACTCTGTGCTTCAGTGTTCCTTTTACTGTAAATGTGCTGTATGACCTTCGGAAGATCACTTGATATTATAGGTCTCAGTGTTCACATTTGGTCACTAGACTTAGTGATCTAAAATGGATCCTCCAGCTCAATCTTCTATGACTCAAATAATGTGAAGGTAAATTCAGCATTTCAATAAATTGATGATAGCCATTCTTTACTGATGCATCTGTCTTACAAAAGAAGTGACCATCTTATGTTTACATGACCATAGTAAACATATGTGACCATAATTCACTTCTACATAATTTCAAATCTCTTTCACTCCTACCCTCCATGTATACTGTACTTCTATACAGTAAGTCCTCTACATACAAACCTTCAAGTTGCGAAATTTCAAAGATGCATACATGCATTCCGTCAGCATCAGGTTGCCCTCTGTCTCTTATTGCTAACAATCCTTAGCTCTTCCATCTCCCACCTCCTCTCTCTCCTCTAGGCAGTAACTCTTTTTACCTGTGCACTTGATGCCAGCACCTTTATGCCAGCTGGTGTACCATGCTACTGTACTTTTCAAGGTACTGTACTGTAAGATTAAAAATATTCTCTTTATTTTTGTGTTGGTTTATGTATTATTTGTGTGAAAACTATTTTCAACCTATTATTTACTACTTTAAACAGTACACTATAGTACTTTATAGCCAATTGTGTTAGCTGGGTACCTGGGCTAACTTTGTTGGACTTACAAACAAATTAGACTTACAAATGTACTCTTAGAATGGTACTCATTTGTATGTGGGGGACTTAATGTATATATGTGTGCTCAGTGGCTTCAGTCATATCTGACTCTTTGTGACCCTATGGCCTATAGCCTGCCAGGCTCCTATGTCCATCAGATTCTCCAGGCAAGACTAATGAAGGGTTGCCATGCCCTCCTCCAGAGGATCTTCCTGACCCAGGGATCGAACATGTGTCTCCTGCAACTTCTGCATTGCTGGCAGATCCTCTAGCACTGAGAAACTTTTTTTTTTTTTTTTTTTTTGAAGGTCAGAACAGCATGAATATGATCACACTTTCATTTTTAAAAAAAGCTGTCAGTCTTAGAGTCCAAAGCCTCCACCAAGTGGATACCTAATCAGAATATATTTAGAGCCAGTGTATCTTTTGTTCTTTATATTTTAAAGAAACTGCATTAAAAGGAAAAAAAAAAAAGATGTCGGATTGCCATGTTAAATATAAATCAGTAATATCAGAGTTGAGATATAATGTCTGGTCAACTCCTCTTTGTTTGGCAGAGCCATGGAGCCCCAGATCCATGTCAGCATCCTCTAGGAAAGTTAGAGAAAAAACAGACTTTCTGATAAATTCACTACCAAACATAGACTATCAATGGGATGCTTTTAAAAGCTAAATCCTCAGCAGTAGAAAGTGACAAGATACTGATCAAAAGAGGCTTCCTTCATGAATTCAGGCCTCTGGCTCCTCTACTGTATATCCATTCACATAGAAAAAGAGGCCACACATCCGTAGTGAATGTATATTAGCATATAGAGAAGGAAGGACATATCCATACAGGGTGTGAATTCACAACTAGAGAAGAAAGAACACTCTGACAAAAAGCATCTAGTGAGCTAAACATATGGCTTCAAACTTTCTGAGTTGTCAGCAGAATACACTGTCCCGTAGTGAAAATTATGTCAGCCTTTCCCCCTAGAAATCACTCCATAAAAATTTAACTCTGTACCATTTCAAATTCATCTGAGGAAAAGAAATAAAGAGATACATAATAAAGAAAAAAGAAATAAAGAGATACATAAATCAAAGAGATTTATGTATTCCAATAAAGATGCAAGATTTTGTTTTGATAGGAATAATGCAAGAACCAACAAATTAAATGCTCTTGAGGAATGATTATGACTATAGGAGTTATTTTGTTTTTATCAGGATTGAATAGATGTAACTTGTCTCTTACAGTTGTACAGATTGCTGTGGTATTGATAAGTGGCTTATGAGAAATGGTGTTGAATTGGGAGGAAAGTTTAATTTACTTTTAATTTGATTTCATAAACCTGACTTTACATCTTGAGTTGTAGTTATTTATTATTTACCAGCCATGATACAAAGTAACCTGCCACCAGGGACAGGGACATCAATAACGCCCCTTATGAAGATCACTGTCATTGGAAGGAATGGCATACATTCCACTCGGATGTCAGTGATGAGTAAATTTGAAAATTGCCTCTGATCTCTCAGGGAGTTTCAGCTTTTACACACTTATGCTTCCTAAGGGTCCTTCTCTGCACTTGGCATTCACTAAAGTGCCACAGAGGCAGAATGGACTGATCAAGTGATCTGGAGGCCAGTCAAGATAAATTAGATGCTTAATTTATATACCAGGCATTGCAGACAGACTAATTACTAAGAGACAGTTTGATAAAGTAATGTAAGACTCTGCACATATTAGGCAGAGCTTGCTTCCATGAAATTATTGCTGATATATTTGCTCTGCGATTTGAGATTTTGCATGCACAATTGTGCAGTGAGCACTATGAAACACATTCTATAAAAATATTAAAACTGTGCTATCTGCCAAACTTTTCTAATTTTATACTGCCCACAAGAGAGGATTTTCCTTTGCTTTGTAACTTTTTTTTTTTTAATATTCATTGAGATGGATGTGAAATAGTTAAACAAGATGTCTAAAGATATAGTAGCTGAGAAAGATTATGAAAATAAAATCATAAAAAGATAGAATCAATCACTAAAAAGTGGGGAAATAGGCCTCTTGAAAAATAATGCTAGAATTAAAGTTCTTGTCTCGTCTTAAAAATTCATAGACTATACTAGATTTTGGGCTCCCCACATGGCTCAGTGGTAAGGAATAGCCAGCCAATGCATAAGACACACGTTTAATCCCTGGATCACAAAGATCCCCTAGAGAATGAAATGGCAACCCACTCCAGTATTCTTGTGTGGGAAATTCCATGAACAAAGGAGCCTGGTGGGCTGCAGTACATGGCTTTGCAAAGAGTCAGACATGACTTAAGGGCTAAACAACAAAAACACTAGTGTTTAGAGAGACAGAGTGCAAAACAAGAGGTAAGAGCTCAGTTATAGAGAAAGAAGTTTTGGGAGGCTACTGGTGTTATATTGCGAAAACACAGGAATAAAGACTGTATTCCAGACCTTTCTGTTTGTGTACAGTGGAATAGGGGCAATCAATAGTTCATGTTCTTGGAAAAACTTTAAGCATTGTAATTGAAATGTAAGCTTAACTTAGTTGCCTAAGGGGAAATGAGGAGTTGAGGTCACTTAACTTAAATACTGGTCATAGCAAACACCCTCTTCCAACAACAAAAGAGAAGACTGCACAAGAACATCACCAGATGGTCAACACCAAATCAGACTAATTATATTCCTTGCAGCCAAAGATGGAGAAGCTCTATAAAGTCAGCAAAAACAAGACCAGGAGGTGACTGTGACTCAGATCATGAACTCCTTACGGCCAAATTCAGACTTAAATTGAAGAAAGTAGGAAAAACCACTAGACCATTTAGATTTGACCTAAATCTAATCCATTGTGATTATACAGTGGAAGTGATAAATAGATTTTAGGGACTAGATCTGATAGACAGAGTGCCTAATGAACTATGGACAGAGGTTCATGACATTGTACAGGAGACAAGGTCCATTCCCAAGAAAAAGAACTGAAAAAAGCAAACTGGCTGTCTGAGGAGGCCTTACAAATAGCTGTGAAAAGATAGAAGCAAAGGCAAAGGAGAAAAGGAAAGATATATACCCATTTGAATGCAGAGTTCTGAAGAATAACAAGGAGAGATAAGAAAGCCTTCCTCAGTGATCAGTGCAAAGATAGAGGAAAACAATAGAATGGGAAAGACAAGAGATCTTTTCAAGAAATTAGAGCTACCAAGGGAACATTTCATGCAAAGATGGGTTCAATAAAGAACAGAAAATATATGGACCTAACAGAAGCAGAAGATATTAAGAAGAGGTGGCAAGAATACACAGAAGAACTGTACAAAAAAGATCTTCATGACCCAGATAATCACAGTGGTGTGATCACTCACCTAGAGCCAGACATCCTGGAATGTGAAGTCAAATGGGCCTAAGGAAACATCACTATAAACAAAGCTAGTGTAGGTGATGGAATTCCAGTTGAGCTATTTCAGATCTCAAAAGATGACGCTGTGAAAGTGCTACACTCAATATGCCAGCAAGTTTGGAAGACTCAGTAGTGGCCACAGGACTGAAAAAGATCAGATTTCATCCAATCCCAAAGAAAGGCAGTGCCAAAGAATGCTCAAACTACCACACAATTGCACTCATCTCACACACTAGTAAACTAATGCTCAAAATTCTCCAAGCCAGGCTTCAGCAAAACGTGAACTATGAACTTCCAGATGTTCAAGCTGGTTTTAGAAAAGGCAGAGGAACCAGAGATCAAATTGACAACATCTGCTGGATCATTGGAAAAGCAAGAGAGTTCCAGAAAAAACATCTATTTCTGCTTTATTGACTATACCAAAGCCTTTGACTGTGTGGATAACAATAAACCCTGGAAAATTCTGAAAGAAATGGGAATATCAGACCACCTGACCTGCCTCTTGTGAAATCTATACGCAGGTCAGGAAGCAACAGTTAGAACTGGACATGAACAACAAACTGGTTCCAAATAAGAAAAGGAGTATGTCAAGGCTAGATACTGTCCCCCTGCTTATTTAACTTCTATGCAGAGTACATCATGAGAAACACTGGACTGGAAGAAGCACAAGCTGGAATCAAGATTGCCAGGAGAAATATCAATAACTTCAGATATGCAGATGACACCACCCTTATGGCAGAAAGTGAAGAAAAACTAAAGAGCCTCTTGATGAAAGTGAAAGAGGAGAGTGAAAATGTTGGCTTAAATCTCAACATTCAGAAAACTAAGATAATGGCATCTGGTCCCATCACTTCATGACAAATAGATAGGGAAACAGTGGAAACAGTGACAGACTTTATTTTTCTGGGCTCCAAGATCATTGCAGATGGTGACTGAAGCCATGAATTAAAAGATGCTTACTCCTTTAAAGAAAAGTTATTACCAACCTAGGCAGCATGTTAAAAAGCAGAGACATTACTTTGCCAACAAAGGTCCGTCTAGTCAAGGCTATGGTTTTTCCACTAGTCATGTATGGATGTGAGAGTTGGACTATAAAGAATGCTTAGCAGTGAAGCATTGATGCTTTTGAACTGTGGTGTTGGAGAAGACTCTTGAGAGTCCCTTGGACTGCAAGGAGAATCAACCAGTCTATCTTAAAGGAGATTAGTCCTGAGTATTCATTGGAAGGACTGATGTTGAAGCTGAAACTCCAATACTTTGGCCACCTGATGGGAAAAGCTGACTCATTTGAAAAGACTCTGATGTGGGGAAAGATTGAAGGTGGAAGGAGAAGGGGACGACAGAGGATAAGATGGTTGGATGGCATCACTGACTCAATGGCCATGACTTTGAGTGAACTCCGGGAGTTGGTGATGGACAGGGAGGCCTGGCATGCTTCAGTTCATGGGGTCCCAAAGAGTCAGACATGACTGAGCCACTAAACTGAACTGAACTGAACTTAAATACTGACTTTAAAAAATGCCACTCTAAAATCAAGGGTGTGAGGCACAGTATAGTTGGGGGAGAGAAGAGTATCAGGTTGGTAAAGAGAAGTTCAAAGGTCTACACAGAGAACAGAAAGAGTGTTTGTAATTACAGGTTGTTACATAATGTTTTTAAAAATTCCCTAATATGGGATGTTACCATCAGAATCACAGTGGGTATTAGTGTTAACATTGTGCTATGAAAGAAATCTCTTGATTTATCTCTAGAGAAGAATATTTAAAATGAACCAACAAAACATGTCTAGAAGGTCATTGTAGTCAATGCACTAGGGACAGAATTTCTCAGTTAGATACCCAGTGCCTATAGCCAATAGGAAAATAAACCTAAATGAAGTTACTCAGATTGTCTCATAGGTTTTACTGCACATGTTGTGGCTACTTCAAGTGAATGGTACCTGACATCTAGTACCTAAGTAATTGTATACATTTGCTCCTTAGGTTTTAAAAGATACTTCCATGCTTGCCTGAACCTCTTAGAGTAAGAAACTTATTCTTTTTTAACTTTGAGTTGAAGGCTGCCTTGGAGCTCCATGGAAGTTTTGAAGTTAAATGTCTCAAAGCAGTTTTCTTTAGAGTTTCGGAAGAAAATTCAAATTAACAATGTCCAATTTCTCAGGGTGGAGAATGCATTAAATCCCTGAACACTCCAATTAAGCTCTGAAAACTTCCTGTTCACTCCATGATTTGCCTTTATAAGATTCTGGAGTATCTGATATCTCCCCCTTGCTGTGTAAACTGATCAAGAAAATAAGTATGTCCATAGACAAATGATTTTATGTCCCTGGACTCTGTGACATTTGGCATACCAATGAAGTTTCCTTGACAATGTGTCATGTGTTCAAGTCACTCCTTCCTCTATGACTTGTATCAGCATAAACCCGCTTTAAAAACAACAACAAAATCCTACATTTAAATTCCTTTCTGGGTCAGAGGCCACTGATTACATGCTGGGAGGCATATAGCCTTCTCAATAAAAATATAAGGTCTGTAGGGTTCAGAATCAGACATTCCTGGTTCGAATCCCAGTACTGTATTTTGAACAATATAATCTTAGACATATTATTTTTTAAATGTCAGATTTTCATTTTGTTAAATTATTTCTTTTTTTGGTAAAATGGCAATGATAATTCTTACATCATTGGACTATAAGGGAAACTAAATGACATAATGTATGCAAAATTATTAAGAATATGCTTGATGCATAATTAGAATTCAGCAAGTTTACAGATTCTATATACTTCTCACCAAAACTATTTTTTTCCAGGAACATATATGGTTTATATTTAAAGTAAAATAGAGAGTGGGTTCTCTACAATCTCAAATGCACAGTGTTCTTGTTTACACAGAGTTTTCCATTTCTGTTTACCAGAACAACAGCTAGAGATGGTATTCCTGGGATATTTTACCTTGCATTTGACACAGTCTTTAACTTAGTAATATCATCTTTGTCTTTATGTCCAAGACATTCTCTCCATCCATGTATAACTCAGGTAGGACACCTAAACTTCCCTTCCCTTGCTTCTTTATCTATGTAAAGAAGGTGGTAGCAAGATTTGCCCCCCAATACTACTATTCTATGACTTTTAGTTACCAAACTTAAAAATGCCTTAGTTTTTCAAATAAAAATTAACTTTAATATGCTGTTTTGTCTACTAAAGTATCTTTATCCTTAATGTGTTTCCAAGTTGGATCTCGAGCCTAATGACATAGAAATGACTAATTCCTCTAGAATAAGAAAGCAATCAGTAGATTAAATATTCCTCTGCCTGTATTCCAAACTCAAAATTGCTTGTTGGATGTAAGAATTGAATGATGGTATGATTACAATCTACAGTACATTTATTCATTCATTCAAAACTTATATGAGTGCCTATTATGTGCCAGATACTATGGTAATGCTAATAAATATGTATATATAATATATATGTACACACATATATACATGTGTTTGTATATATAATTATAAGTGTACATATATATTTCTTTATAGTTCATAAAGTGCTTTTGATTGAGATTATCTCATTTAATATTTATAATAATTCAATGGGGAAGGGGAATGATCCCCAATTTTAAGATAAAGAAACTAATTATCGGAGAGGTCAAGTAATTTTCCTAGCATTCTATAATTAAGTAATAGAAATTGGATGTAATCTGTTAACACTTTATGTTGTTTCTGATTAAACTACACTTATTTTAGGACTTTTCTTTGTTTATATGTTTGTCGAATAAACTACATAGTCAGAAAAACCTAGCTCAGTGCACGTATATTTCCACAAGTAAACTTTAGGATATATAATCTACTATTTTCTGTGTCAGCCTTAGACACACTGTACTTCTGGCTGGTGAGCTAATGTGTAGTAAATCCATGTGGTATGCAGAGTTGGAGGTCCTGTGGAAATACTTGGTTTCTTTTTAGCTAATATGTAATGATTTTAGGTTGTCTGACTAATGAAGCACAGAATGCACTATTTCTCTCTAAATGGTGCTATTTCAACACTCAGCCTGGAACTTTATCAGAAATGCAAATTTAGACACAAAGCTGTCTATGCATCTGCTCGGTTGCATAGCCTCTGTGAATGTTTTTTCATTCTTTTCTATTGGCAAACCTGAAGATTTGAGAACCAAAAAATATGGTCAAGATCACATATTAATAAATGATGGACTGGGACTCAAATTTATTTCTTCTTGGTTTCTTAATCATCACTCCTCTCCCATACAGTGATCTCATTGATTATCATCTCATTACAGAGAAGAGAGAACTTTCTTCATCTCTGATGCCTCAGTGCCGGGTGTACAGTCAGTGCCTAATAAATAGGTGTTGACTTGTCTGTATGGATGGACTTTTCTTTCTAGCATCATATACCGGTATACTACTATATTTCCTGGGGCCAAAGCTTTTGAACTGGATGAGTTTGTGATGGTTGTCATATCATGCTACACTGGATGGACTTTAAAAGCCTGTTTATAGCAGACTAATCCAGTGAGTGATCGTTCTGTGCTTAAAACTGTCTCACTGAACTCACAGCATCTGATGTAGCCTATTCCATTTTCTGGTGTGCCTGCACCCACATGCATACACACATGCCTAAAGGGTGTTGTTTTTAACATTATGAATTGAAATCTGTCCCTTAAAATTTATCTTCTTTTTCCTAAATCTTATGTTGGAAGAAACATGCAGTTTAATCATTACAATATATATCTCTCTCCTATATTGAAGAATTTTCAAGTTGAAATCATTTAAATACAGGGCCATAGAGGTACTTTTTTTTTTTCCTAAAAATATCTTCCTTTCACCCTCATGAGTACAAGTAACATCAAGACCAAGGACTAATCTACTGTACACTATCTCCCATGAAATTTAAATTCAAATGGAAAAAAAAAAGATGATTAAAGACATAATGAATAATGAAATAATGCATTATGTAATTGCTAATAAAAATTGGTAAATATTTAAAGGTACAATTACCTAGGATTTTTCTCAGCCAAAAGAATATTACAATGGATTTTCTGTACTTGCAAATTTATTACAATACTATTCATTATAGAAATTATCTTTTAAAGTTCAAAAGATTTTCTCTATAAATATATTCTATTATATATGACGTCCAAATATTTATTTAAATTATATATATATATATATATATATATATGAATGATTGATGTATGGGCTTCCCCAGTGACTCAGCAGTAAAGAATCTGCCTGCAATGAGGAGACACGGGTTCGATTCCTGGTTTAGGAAGATTCCCTCAAGGAGAGCACAACTCACTCCAGTATTCTTGCCTGGAGCCGTGTTTGAAAGTGAAAATGAAAGTCGCTCAGTCCTGTCGGACTATTTGGTGACCCCACGGACTATACAGTCCATGGAGTTCTCCAGGCCAGGATACTGGACTGGGTAGCCTTTCAATTTCCCTTCTCCAGGGGAATCTTCCCAACCCAGGAATTGAACCAAGTTCTTCCTCATTGCAGGTGGATTCTTTACCAGCTGAGCCATAAGGGAAGCCCAAGAATACTGGAGTGGGTAGCCCATCCCTCTCCAGCAGAACTTGCTAGTTTTAGCAGACATTTGGTCCTGTCCAAAAAGATCCATGGAGACATATGATCCACACCAAAAGGTCCTTGGTTGTTTGTCCTATCCAAAACTACTTGGCATGGACCAAATGTGCTCGTGTACTTTTTGGATAGGGCCCAATTTCAACTATCTTTTAGTGTGAACTGAATTTTTTATTGATCGGGTGTCTTATGGACCAAATATCTATGGATATTTTGGGCACAACTAAATGTCCTTCAAAGTACAGCCATACCAAAATTATTGGTCATCCCTTGAATGAAGCAGGCCAAGTATACCTTATTTAGTTTTGACTTTTTTTTTTTTTTTTTTACTTCGAGTCACTATAAACTAAAAATTTCATGCATCAGCTCTTATACCTACCAGTTTATTTTCTAATTTACTAGTTGGTATGAATCATTTTAACACTTTTGAGATCTTTGAGCATATGCTCTGTAAAATTGTAATATTATTACCTCTCTGATTAATTCTGTGTTATTTTCACACAGAATATTTTCTCTAGTCTAAATGCAAGTATATTATGAATTAAAATTATTAACTATTACTATTAGGATTAATCATTTTCATCATAGCTTGAGTAATGGATGAGTCTGATTCTCTACTGGAAACAAAAAGATTGAAGAAGAGGTTTTATAAATTACTTTTTTTTTTTTTTTAGTACATTTCATTTGTGAGATCTGTACTCTTGTTTCTACTTTCAAATAAGTGAACACAGAGAAGACAGCAAATTTTATTAAGGCTATATAGATCATATATAAATGACACAGCCAAAATTTGAATTTAAACTTAACTGTATTCAAATCCATCCTATCAATCATTACTCTGTACTTCTGCTCTCAAATCTCTTTGGAAGTGAGGCCAAGAGTCTCACATTGCCCTGCACAGGCTTATCCTCTCTTATGTGGGCTCCATACATCATATTTCTTTCTTCTTCCACAGCCTGTTCCCAAGCAAACATGGGAAGCATTTTCCCCATGCTCCATCTGGAGACTCAAACTCACTCTACAATTTTGTTCTCTCTCTTTCACTCATTTGTGCATTATCTGTCCCAAGTTTACCACTATGGCTCATATACATTAGCTGTTGAGAAACATATAACTAGGATAAACATATTCTTCAGATATATTTTTACTATCTGTTGTTCTTCAAATTATCTATTTTAAATAAATGCTGAAGATGTTTTAAATTATGACCTGAAACCTGCGAGAGCAGCTCCTCAGTTCTGAACGACTGAAAGAAAACAAAACAACACCCTATTTCTCTCTCTCTTTCTTTATTTCTGTCTCTGCATGCCCGTATATCTATATTTTGCCATCAAACTCATAGAGTTAAAAAGCAACACTGGCTCCCCTTGAATGTTCCCATAGCAATATTAGCAAAGTTTCATTGCTGCTGGCTCAGTGCTTATTTGAATGGGCCAGCAGGACCATTTCCTCCTGTGTTACAGGCTTCAGTGCACAGCAGAGAACAACTAAGGCTGCGTGGGCACTTATCTGAGTGCCTCTCCACAGAGGTTACCTGAAGAAACAAGAAATTGGGAACCACATATATGTCCCTTTTACAGCTTCAAAGGAAGACCTTTATGCTTATTGGAAGAATTTTTTTTTAATTGTCGAGGACAAGAATCTGGCAGAATCAAATTTAAAAAGGAAAATTAAATGCTGTCACCAGTCAGGACTTTCTAAGGTGGCACCACATCAGAACATTGTCTGTGCCAGGGGAATAATTACCAGAACACATCACTAAATGTTCCCTGGAGAACCACAGAGGTTGTTAAGGCAGGCAGGCAGGCAGACCTGGATGTATATCTGGGTTTTGCCTTTTAGTGCTGTTTTAGGTTGGGCTCTACTGAAAGCAGACACTGAAATAGGATTTGAGAAAAGGAGATTCCAGGAAGTACCAGTAGGGGAGTGAGAAAGAGAGACTGGGAAACATAAGGATTCAACTAAATATGCATTATACAATAGGTTAGAGTTATGTGCAAATGAGACTCATTTCATTTTCATGGGGAAACCAAGAGACAGTGAGGATCATGCTTTACTATTCTCCACCAGAAGGGCAAAGAAGCTAGATTGATGCTTCCAACATCCATCTGTTATTGTCTGAGTCATATTCCTGAGACCATTAACTCCCTGGCACTTCTGGTTTAACCAATGAACAGATGAGAAAAAGGTCAAAGGTGGGGAGTTGTATTGGGACCCCATAAGCATCTACTGGAACCGTGTCGTGTAAATCTGGGTGAGGTTCCTACAGTGCCTGCTCTACTAGGTTGGTGACATAACTTCTCTCACTTTCATCTGCAAAAAAAGGGCACAATCATCAGAATTTCACAGTATTTTCAAAGGTGAGTTGGCATTGCATGAGTAAGATGCTTAACACAATATCTAACGTAAAAAGGCACAAACAGAAAAACATTCCTATGTTTCACTTTTAAAAGATAGTTGACAAAAGATATGTTTAAATCTATTTAGGAAACTCTAAAAAAGTTTAAAGGCAGTCAGTTCCCTGAACCACATGATTAAAGTTTGTGCAAAATAATATTTGAAGTGCTTTTATCTAGGGAAAGAAGTGCTCTATTTGCAGGTGGGTTTAGGTATAGGGGTGAATTATGAGTCCACTTACTAAGTAGTAAATGTGTATTAACTCTTGGGAAAGAAAAGGTCAAGTAGAAGGAGGGAGGAAGTGAATTAATTACAAAGCATCTTGCTAAGTAATTGTAAGAACTTAAGAAAAGGCTAAAAGAATTATTATGCTGCCAGACGCTGAATATGGCCATGTCTGTGTTGAGCAAGTAGGCCAATTTACTTAACCAAGAGAAGAAATAAAGGATACAAGAAAAGAAGAGAGAGCCAGAAACAATGAAATCATTAGCTGTCTCTTGGTGCATTTATCTAGCAGAATTATTTGTTCCTTGTAGAGATGCTCTCCGTAGCTGCCTATGTGTGCACTGCTTATGTTTAAGTTATCAACAAGAGTTAAAAAGAACTCTTCCTTGGATTCCATGGCTGTGTACCTTTCATGTATAGCAAAACAACAAAATACACATTACAAAAGCACACCCCAATGCAAAATAAAATAAGTGGACTAGAGTATTTTGTTTGATATAACTAGGTAAATTAAATGTTCTTCTAGCACTATTTCCTGGCTACTGTCCATGGGATAGCAAAGAGTTGGACCTGACTGAGTGAGTAACACACACACACAAGACTATTTCAAACTCAAAGTTTAATGTGAGGTTCATCTGAGGTTTGAAATTTGGTAGCATAGTTTCCCATGTGAAACATACAAAAGGATGCAGAGACCTGAGTTCAAATTATGGCTGCATCTTTTAATACACATTAGACAGTAACATAACCCCTGTAAGCCTCTTTTCCAGGATTACATGGTACGAGTCATAAATATTACCCTGGATGAAAGATGCCTTTGCCATTCCACTTGAGCATAATCCAGCTCTTCCTGGTGCTTATAGCATCATAACTTAGAGATAATTCATTTGATCAATGCACCTGTAGGATTTTTCATAGTCCAACGCATGACATATGACATAGTTTTCACACATGGGCTATGCTCAACAAATTACTATGTGGTACAAATTTATAGATTTATAAATTGTATACTACCAGCTATATCATGTATATAGTCATTTATTTACAATATTTATCAATAAACCATCATATATAGGACTCTGTTCAGGGACCACAGAAAAAATGCAGTTAAGATGTAGCCATAGTCTGAAAGTTGATTTTTTATTAAGAAATATGTTTATAAAATGAACTATATAACGAATTATAACAAGAAGAGTGCTGTTGGAGATGTTTGAAGGAAAAATATAAAGAATTAATGACTGTAATATATAGAGGTGGCTCTATTGGTATCAGTAGCATATATCAAGATAAAAACCAGGATCTGGAGCCACAGACTTTGGATTTGAACCCCGGTTCTTCCAGTTATTCTCATTATTGCTTTGGGTAAGTCAGTTAACTTCTGTATGCTTAAAGTTTCTTCATATTTAAAGAGATTCTTATGTGGAGTACATTTTTCTTTAACACAGGGCAAGCAATTAGTACAGTGTATGAAATGTGGCAAAGGCTAATTAAGTGTTTACGTTTACTGAAAGTGAAAGTGAAGTCGCTCAGTCATGTTCAACTCTTTGCGACCCCATGGACTGTAGCCTACCAGGCTCCTCCGTCCATGGAATTCTCCAGGCAAGAATACTGGAGTGGGTTGCCATTTCCTTCTCCAGGGGATCTTCCCAACCCAGGGATCGAACCCAGGTCTCCCACATTGGAGGCAGACGCTTTAACCTCTGAGCCACCAGGGAAGCCCTAATTATTATTATATACTAAATTTTGGATTAAGTGCTTTATGAACACCACCTAGTCCTATAAGTACTATGAAGGAAGTCTGCTGTCATCTCCACTTTATGGATGAGTATACTTGGTTTAAGACATTACTTTAACTTGTCTAATTTTAGACAGATAATATATAGCTTTAGAGGGTGAGATGGCTGGATGGCATCACTAATGCAATGAACATGAACTTGGGCAAACTTTTGGAGATGGTGATGGACAGGGAAGCCTGGTGTGCTGTAATTCAGTGGAGTCACAAAGAGTCAGACATGAATAACTGGGTGACTGACCAGCAACAACAATATATAGTTGAGACAAGTTTTCTTTTATGTGATCCCATTTCAAGCTTCTAATCTCTTTGAAAAAGTAAGCAAAGCAAGGAGTAAAGCCAGAATAATGTTTTTGCTGGAAATTCAGACTTGGACAAATAAAATACATGGGGGTGAAAAAAGGAGGGTTAATAATCTTATAACTGTGTCTGAAAAACAGTAGGTGGGGCTCATAATCCATTTAGAAGGTCTTTAAATGTTTGGGTGGTTGATAATGTAATCAAAGTTACATTAACAGTTAAGTTTTATCCATTATTTAAGAAAGTTAGAAAAAATAACCCCTCTTTTTAAAATGATTTATTACCTTCCCTTATGTAAGACTGAAATACATACTTAAAGTACATACATACTTATGAAATACATACATAAGCCAAGTATCTCTCCCCCTGTTTTTGTTTTTGTTTTGTTTTGTTCTATTTTTTTTTAATTTTTAAATTTTTTTTACTTTACAATATTGTATTGGTTCTGCCACACATCAACATGAATCTTCCACAGGCGTATGCATGTTCCCCATCCTGAACCCCCCTCCCACCTCCCACCCCGTACCATCCCTTCGAGTCATCCCAGTGCAACAGCCCCAAGCATTCTGTATCGAACCTGGACTGGCGATTCATTTCTTATATGATAATATACATGTTTCAGTGCCATTCCCCCAAATCATCCCACCCTCTTCTTCTCCCGTAGAGTTCAAAAGACTGTTCTATACATCTGTGTCTCTTTTGCTGTCTTGCATACAGGGTTATCGTTATAATCTTTCTAAATCCCATATATACGTGTTAGTATACTATATTGGTGTTTTTCTTTCTGGGTTATTTCACTCTGTATAATAAGCTCCAGTTTCATCCACCTCATTAGAACTGATTCAAATGTATTCCTTTTAATGGCTGAGTAATACTCCATTTTGTATATGTACCACTGCTTTCTTATCCATTCATCTGCTGATGGACATCTAGGTTGCTTCCATGTCCTGGCTATTATAAACAGTGCTGCAATGAACATTGGGGTACATGTGTCTCTTTCAATTCTGGTCTCCTTGGTGTGTATGGCCAGCAGTGGAATTGCTGGGTCATAAGGCAGATCTATTTCCAGTTTTTTAAGGAATCTCCACACTGTTCTCCATAGTGGCTGTACTAGTTTGCATTCCCACCAACAGTGTAAGAGGGTTCCCTTTTCTCCACACCCTCTCCAGCATTTATTGCTTGTAGACTTTTGGATCGCAGCCATTCTGACTGGTATGAAATCGTACCTCATTGTGGTTTTGATTTGCATTTCTCTGATAATGAGTGATGTTGAGCATCTTTTCATGTGTTTGTTAGCCATGTGTATGTCTTCTTTGGAGAAATGTCTATTTAGTTCTTTGGCCCATTTTTTGATTGGGTCATTTATTTTTCTGGAATTGAGCTGTAGGAGTTGCTTGTATATTTTTGAGATTAGTTGTTTGTCAGTTGCTTCATTTGCTATTATTTTCTTCCATTCTGAAGGCTGTCTTTTCACCTTGCTTATAGTTTCCTTTGATGTGCAGAAGCTTTTAAGTTTAATTAGGTCCCATTTGTTTATTTTTGCTTTTATTTCCAATATTCTGGGAGGTGGGGCATAGAGGATCCTGCTGTGATGTATGTCGGAGAGTGTTTTGCCTATGTTCTCCTCTAAGAGTTTATAGTTTCTGGACTTACATTTAGATCTTTTATCCATTTGGAGTTTATTTTTGTGTATGGTGTTAGAAAGTGTTCTAGTTTCATTCTTTTACAAGTGGTTGACCAGATTTCCCAGCACCACTTGTTAAAGACATTGTTTTTTCTCCATTGTATATTCTTGCCTCCTTTATCAAAGATAAGGTGTTCATAGGTGTGTGGATTTATCTCTGGGCTTTCTATTTTGTTCCATTGATGTACATTTCTGTCTTTGTGCCAGTACCATACTGTCTCAATGTCTGTGGCTTTGTAGTAGAGCCTGAAGTCAGGCAAGTTGATTCCTCCAGTTCCATTTTTCTTTCTCAAGATTGCTTTGGCTATTCGAGGTTTTTTGTATTTCCATACAAACTGTGAAATTATTTGTTCTAGCCTTGTGAAAAATACCGTTGGTAGCTTGATAAGGACTGCATTGAATCTATAGATTGCTTTGGGTAGTATACTCATTTTCACTATATTGATTCTTCTGATCCATGAACATGGTATATTTCTCCATCTATTAGTGTCCTCTTTGATTTCTTTCTCCAGTGTTTTATAGAGTTCTATATATAGAAAAGGGAAAAATGAAGAACCCCAGGGTTAGTAGAAGGAAAGAAATCTTAAAAATTAGGGCAGAAATAAATGCAAAAGAAACAAAAGAGACCATAGCAAAAATCAACAAAGCCAAAAGCTGATTCTTTGAAAGGATAAATAAAATTGACAAACCATTACCAGACTCATCAAGAAACAAATGGAGAAAAATCAAATCAATAAAATTAGAAATGAAAATGGAAAGATCACAACAGACAACATAGAACTATAAAGGATCATAAGAGACTACTATCAGCAATTATATACCAATAAAATGGACAACTTGGAAGAAATGGACAAATTCTTAGAAAAGTACAACTTTCCACAACTGAACCAGGAAGAAATAGAAAATCTTTTTTTTTTTTAAAGGTTGTCAAGTTTTATGTATTTTATAAATATATAATAAAGTTTTATATAGATGAGAAAGCTCAGATTTAAAAATGTTAATAATACACAGACTAAATTCTCTGAGATGATTCTGAGGAGTCTGAACCCAAGGAAAAAATACGCAACACAACTATGTCCATTTCAATCCCTATGACTTCCCCATTTTAAAAGCATTTAAGATGGGGGGGGGGGGGGTGGAGATGAAAGTTAAGATGATTTCAGGATTTAACAAAATAATGAAGAATAAACTTGGCTTCACTGAAATTTTAACCCAATCTTTAGGTGGAGTTGATTTAAGTTCATGATTTTTCACTTTTGACTGCTGAAACCTATTTGTCCATACAATAAGAAAGTCAAAAAGGCTTTCTATTGTTGTTCAGTTCAGTCCCTCAGTCGTGTCCAACTCTTTGTGACCCCATGAATCACAGCACGCCAGGTCTCCCTGTCCATCACCAACTCCCGGAGTTAGAAAATCTTAATGGACCCATCACAAGCATGGAAATTGAAACTGTAATCAGAAATCTTTCAGCAAACAAAAGCCCAGGTCCAGACGGCTTCACAGTTGAATTCTACCAAAAATTTAGAGAAGAGCTAACACCTATCCTACTCAAACTCTTCCAGAAAATTTCAGAGGAAGGTAAACTTCCAAACTCATTCTATGAGGCCACCATCACCCTAATACCAAAACCTGACAAAGATGCCACAAAAAAAGAAAAGTACAGGCCAATATCACTGATGAACATAGATGCAAAAATCCTTAACAAAATTCTAGCAATCAGAATCCAACAATACATTAAAAAGATCATACACCATGACCAAGTGGGCTTTATCCCAGGGATGCAAGGATTCTTCAATATCTGCAAATCAATCAATGTAATACACCACATTAACAAATTGAAAAATAAAAGCCATATGATTATCTCAATAGATGCAGAGAAAGCCTTTGACAAAATTCAACACCCATTTATGATAAAAACTCTCCAGAAAGCAGGAATGAAGGAACATACCTCAACATAATAAAAGCTATATATGACAAACCCACAGCAAACGTTATCCTCAATGGTGAAAAATTGAAAGCATGTCCCCTAAAGTCAGAAACAAGACAAGGGTGACCACTCTCACCACTACTATTCAACATAGTTTTGGAAGTTTTGGCCACAGCAATCAGAGCAGAAAAAGAAAGAAAAGGAATCCAAATTGGAAAAGAAGAAGTAAAACTCTCACTGTTTGCAGATGACATGATCCTGTACATAGAAAACCCTAAAGACTCCATCAGAAAATTACTAGAGCTAATCAATGAATATAATAAAGTGGCAGGATATAAAATCAACACACAGAAATCCCTTGTATTCCTATACACTAATAATGAGAAAATAGAAAGAGAAGTTAAGGAAACAATTCCATTCAGCATTGCAACGAAAAGAATAAAATACTTAGGAATATATCTACCTAAAGAAACTAAAGACCTATATATGTTTTTTTTTTTTTTCCTAATCAACTCAATAATCTGAATAGTTTAAGTTCCTGAAATCAGGGGAGGACTCAGGATCTGACAAGCAGTGGGATCTGACAAGCAGTGTCTGAATTCTAAGCAATCTCCTGTGAAAGTTCAGAAAAGCGAATTGGCTGATTCCAGTTACGTAGAACTAGAAAGATGATCATTGAAGATCAGTTTTACCTTGAGGCTATGAAAGAATGCACAAACTACCATTCTTCTATAATGAGTGCTTCATTGATAGTAGATTTAAAATACCTTTGCCCAGTACCTTATATTTTACTTCATTCAAATCTCTTTATTCTATTGGTGGCCATCCACTCAGTTACCTGTTTCAGAAACAAGATATTAAACATATTCAGCAGTAAGCAGTAAAAATATTCAGACTGGCCCATCTTACAGAAAATGCATAATCAGTGACTAAAGATAGGTTAATGAGACCTCTTGAATCTTGAATGGGAATTTGCCTTATCTACAGCAATTAACATGTTTGAAAACTAGAATTAATAAATAATCATAGAAAGTTCAGCTTCAATTACCATTACAAATGTTTGTATTTATTTTTGCAGAACAATTGACATCTAATTAGCATGTTAAGAGCTGCTTGTGTTTAGATATTAATCAGACATCTTTTAAAAATCTTAGAGTTGTTTATTTAGGTAAGCTTGGCATAAGCATAATTGTAATTAACTTATACCACTTCAGGACTTACCTCTCATGCAACTGCTGGAGCCATAACCATAAACGTCTTGTTTAGTCATTTATTAATTCATTTAATAAAATGGTGTATCAGAAACCAATTACTTCTTAAAATACAGGAAATTTATTCCAGCCCCTCTGGAAGGATGTTTGTCCATATCTTTATTATTTCAGAATTTGAAAAGAAAAAGTTTGGGGGGAAAGGTTTTGTAAACAAAACTAGCCATGCCTATAAAGCTTCTTCCAACTTTTAATACCCGTATAATACTTTGATCATAGCTTATTAGCTTTTAATATAATGCATTGTAATACTTTAAATAAGTTGACTCTTTCCAATAGACTGTGAAATTTCAAACAATTATATTGAAATCTATTCCGGTTTGTATCCCCATTTCATAACATGATACCTGGAAAATAATAGGCATCCATAAAATCTATTTAAAAGAATGAATTACCTACTGGTATGATCTGTTGTTAAGAATGTGTATTTTAAGTCTCTTGGAAAATCCAAACTTTAGCATTAGACAGACCTGGAATGAGAAACATGGCACAGCTCTGGTCTAACACACAGGGGAACTTTATGCAACATCAGACCCTCATTCCTGAAACACGAATTACAAAGTGATGGTAAGTATGAGCTGGAGAAGGGCATGGCAACCTACTCCAGTGTTCCTGCCTGGAGAATCCCATGGACAGAGGAGCCTGGTAGTCTTCAGTCCATAGGGTCACACAGGGCTGGACACGACTGAAGTGACTTAGCATGCAGTGAGTATAGAATAGTAGTATAGCATGAGGTAAATATAAAGACAAATATATGGCATGAAGTGAATACTTGGGAGGTGGAATATTCTATTATGTGCTTTTTTAAATGTAGATACAGGATAAACTTTGAAAATGAGATTGCATTTACAGAAAATCCACAGAAGTCCCAAGAGTTGTCTCCAAGCAATAACTTTTGTCCAAAATCTGCTAGAAGGAAATATTAAGGAGGAGTTATTCTTAAGTTCACTTGGAATCTTCCAGTTACGTGGCTTTGGAGAGCAGTTTCACTAACGCTGCAGAAGCTTTTTGGCTCTGTTTGCATGTGGTTTAGAGAAGTTATTTGAATTTCAGTAGCTGTGTCCTATTCCTTGTGTCTCAGGGGTATAGTTGTGTTTTCTCTGACTCAGAACCAGTGCTTGGAAGGAGGTAAAAATAGTCTGGAAGGCAATAATTTTTCTATCAAATGGAAGAAAGTGGGGCTGAGCCAACTCCTGAACTAAAGTCAGAAAGCAAGCAAGTGCAATATTTCTCTTGTTGCTTAGACTGGGGAAATGGCCTCTACTCTGGCTAAAAAGAGAAACAGCAATCTAAGAGTTAATATTCCTATGAGGCTTTACTCCAATGCAGCATAACACAGACACCACCATTGATAACATGTTGACAGAAGGGTCAGTCTGCCTGCTTAGATTACCACCGGTGACTGGGACCTCATTGTCTCATTTGCCAGTGCCTTTTCTATCTTCAGTTCGGTTGGTTGGTTGTCTGTTTTTGTTTCTGTTTTCAGTAGCTACTTCTAATATTGTTTTCCAATAATGCCTGCCTCCTGATATTCATACTTTTATGTGATCCTTTCCCCTTAAGTCTAGGCTAGAGCTTATGACTTGCTCTTAAAGAAGAGAACACCACAAAAACAAGGGGATACGACTTCTAAGACTAGGTTATAAAAAGAATTTGGCTTCTATCTTGCTCAGCCTCTCTTGCTTTCTTACTTGCTCATCCTAATGGGAGCCAGTTGCCACACTGTGAGCTGTTCTATGGAAAAGCAGACATGGCAAGGAAATGGGAGATGTATTCAGGCAACAGCCAGAGAAAAACTGAAGCTGTCCTTCCAGAAACCCAAAAGGAACTAGTTTGCTCAACAAAAATATTTTAAACTAAAAAAAAAAAAATAACAAGTCAAAATTTGTGAGTGTAAGAGAATAGGGCTTAGAGGAAAATTGAGAGCATTTAGTTTTATTTTAGGGGAAAAAATATATCTAATCAATAATATAGGTTTCCAACACTTAAAACACTAGGAAAAAAAAGTGAATCCAAAGCAAGTAGAAGAAAAGAGTTTAATAAGTATAAAATCAAAAATCAATGAAATAAAATTGAAAATAGAATTAATGACAGCAAAATTTGATTATTTTTTTAAAAAGAATTTTATAAACATCTATCAGATCTATATAAAAGAGAGAAGAAATAAATTATAAATATTAGGCATCAAATTATAAATATCTTTTTGAAATTCTGATTCTAAATTTTTTTGAAATATACCCAAGAGTGAGACTGCGAGATTATGGTGGTTCTACTTTTCATTTTTTAGGAACTTCCACACTGTTTTCCATGGCAGCAGCACCATTTTGCATTCACATTAACAGTGTATAGGGTTTTCAGTTTCTCTCTATCCTCCCCAACATTTGCTATTTTATTTTTCACTAATAGACATTCTAACTGTTATGAGGTCATATTTCATGGTTTTGATTTGTTTTTCTCTGATGATCAGTGATTTTTGAGCACCTTTTAATATACTTGTTGGCCTTTTGTATGTCTGGAGAAATATCTATTCAGCGCTTTGCCAAATTTTTTTTTAATTGGGTTATTTGCATGTGCACATGTGCACATGTTTGTGTGTTTGTGTGTATGTGTATGTTTGCTTTGAATTGTGAAAGTCCCTTAAATATTTTGGAAATTATTGTCAATATGTGGTTTGCAAATATTTGTTTTCCCTCATTTTGTACGTTGCTTTCTCACTCTGTTGATTGTTTCCGTTGCTATTCAGAAGCTTTTAAAATTGATGTAGTCCCACTTGTTACAGGCTTCCAGGTGGCACAGTAGTAAAGAATCTGCCTGACAGTGCAGGAGAAAGAAGACATGCGGGTTTGATTCCTGGGTCGTAAAGATCCTCTGAAGAAGGAAATGGCAATCTGGTCCAGTATTTTTGCTTGGAAAATTACGTGGACACAGGATCCTGGCAGGCTGCAGTCCATGGAGTCACAAAGAGTCATACATAACTGAGTGACTGAGCACAAACACAGTCGCACTTTTCTGGTTTTGTTTTTGTTTCCTATACTTTTGGTGTCATATTCATGAAATCATTGTCAAGATCAATGCCATGAATCTCATATTTTTCTTTTAGACATGTAAATTTTTAGACTTTAAGTCTGTAATCAGTATTGAGCTAATGTTTGTGTATCATGGAATTAAGGATTCAGTTTCATCCTTTTACATGTGAATATCTAGTTCTCCAAACATCAAATGTTGCAGAGACTATTCTTTCCATACAGTAGGTTATTCTTGGTACCCTTGCCAAAGGTCAGTGTGCATTCAGTTCAGTTCAGTTCAGTTCAGTTGCTCAGTCGTGTCCAACTCTTTGCGACCCTGGCTTTTATATTCTGTTCTATTGGTCTATATTTCTGTTTTTAGACTAGTATCATACTGTTTTATTTAACATATATATATATATCATATTTATATGTGAAATCAGAAAGTGATGTTTCAGCTTTGTGTTTTCTCAAAATCATTTTTAGCTATTCTGGGTCTTCTGTTGTTCAATATCAATTTTAGAATTATATTCTATTGCTGTAAAAATTACTATTGGGATTTCAATGGGAATTTAAATCGAGATCTTGAAGTGTTATCTGCAGTGCCACGTGTATTTCAGCAGTATTCACACTATACATGATGTGGAAGCAACCTAGATACCTATTGACCGATGAATAGATAAAGAATATGTGGCACGTGTGTGTGTGTGTGTGTGTTTGTGTGTGGTATGTGTACACCTACACACCCACACCCACACATAAGGGAATGCTATTCAGCCTTAAAAAAAAAAGGATATTCTACCATCTGTGATGACATGATGACCTGAAATATAATATATTTAGCAAAATAAGTTAGTCATAGAAGGACAAGTAGTGCATGATTTCAATTACATGAGGTGTATAAAGCAGTCAAACTTATATAAGCAGAAAATAGGATGGGGGTTCCCAGGGCATGGAGGAAGAAGAAAATGGGAAGTTGTCATTCATTGCATGTAAAACTTCAGTTATACAAAGTGAATCAGTTCTAGAGATCTGCTGTACAACAATGTTCCTATAGTAATACAGTGCCATGCACTTAAAAACTTAAGAGGGTAGATTTCATTTTGAGTGTTCTTACCATAAAACAAAATAAAAACAAAATCACCAAAGGGACACAAGGAATATTTTGGAGATGTTGGATATATTTATCACCTTGGTTGTGGGATGAAATTAATATGAGTGTATGCATACATTTGAACACATCAAAAAATATATATTATATATATGCAATTTCTTGTATATCAATTACACCTCAGGAAAACTGTAAAAATATTAAAAATGAAAGAAAGGATATCAGGATGGACCCCCATAGACTTTATAAAATTTTAAAAAATACACAAACAATCTACACACAAACTTAATAATTTGCATGTGGTAGACCATTTCCTGAAATATCACAAACTATCAAAATCATTGAGAATGAAGGAGAACTTGACTAGATCTATAATCATTTTAAAACTTAAAGTAGTATTTAAAATGTCTGTTTCGTTTTCAGAGTTTTGTAGAGGCATTTGAAACGGTTCCCTTTGTCCACTACCTGGTGTCCAGACTGAAAGCTAGCTAGTGGTCTATTCTGTAGGGCAGTATTTTAAAATCTAATGAATGCTTTATAGATTAAGGCCATGCAAGAACAGCTCATGGGTGGTGCCAGAAGTTCATAAACAATGATATGCTATTTCTTGTCCTAAATCCTTTCCTCTTCACAATATACTCTATGCTTTATGGTTCCCCAGGGTTCTCTTTTGTGTCCTTCAGTCTTATTTTGCCGTATCCTTCCTGCAAATGCACCTGCATTTAGCACCTACCTTCTCTGGGGTCACACAGAGTCGGACACAACTAAAGTGACTTAGCAACAGCAGCAGCAGCAGGCAAGAGTTAAGAGGTAAGAAATATATATCAGGAGGCTCATCCCACCTCTTGAAATCCAGAGTTCCTCTTCTGGAGAGCTTTAGGTACCTGTGGACTGTCTTGGGCACAAAAATAAATAAAAATTATAGAAAACCGAAGATTTCTTCCATTCTCTATGATTGCTAGGAGATGCCTTTCTGATCTACACATGAGATCCGGAAGGCTTCCTTTTCATCCTTCTCTGCCTTGTCTAAGGCTCACTTTCTGCTTTGGGACTGCTTTGACCATAGGCTGAGAGACATCAGAGAGGGAAAGAAAAAAGATACTCTCATTGTTTGCTTTTAATTCTTCTCTTCTTCCCCAATCTGCTTGCTTCTTTTCAGATTTTAGAGTCTTCAAATAAATTCTATTTTTGCCCAGGTTTTACATCTATATCCAGTAGAGGAAAGAAAAATGTTTTTTCCCTAAAATTTAAATAATCTCAAAATTCAAGTATTTTCTAATATTGTTTTATATTCTGTTTCCATTAAAATAGGAAAAAAATACTTCTAGCATATCACTACCCCAAAATATGTTGATATTTCTCCAAACATATTTAGTTTTTAAAAGAATATTCTACTTCTAAATAAAATGTATGCTATAAATCCAGTATGTACTAGGATGGCACAACTTAAAAGTAGTATAAATATTCTCACAATATGAAAGTGCATCATATTGTCTGATAAATACCTCAATAGGTTTCACCCACTATTTCCTTGTAGGAAATGTAGAAGTAAAACTGGAAAAAAAATACGTCACTAAGCCTTTGATGAATGTTTGTTATTTTGAGATTTACAGTAGAGGATGCTTGATTCAGAAGAGGTCTGGCCCACCCACTGAACTGCAGTTTCTGTCTGGATTCTGGCACCAAGCTTTAACTCAACAATAACATTCACCAGATGGGGGGTAAAAAAGAAAAGTCATCAAAATCAATATAAGCCTATTTTTATAGAAAACTGTACTTCATAAATAGCACTCCCTTAATCTTACAAATTCAGAAATCAGAAGTTTCTTCATTCTAGAGTTTGTCAAATCTTCCCTTGTCAAATCTCCTACATTTTTTTTCTCCTCTTTCCACAAATTTAAAATTCAATTTGTTAAAGATTTGTGAAGATCAGTACAACTATTTAAGGATAGTAGACCAAAACTCATGTTTTAAAAGTCCAGTACATCAAGAGATAAGACATATTTCTATATCCTTTCTTTGGTCACATATGAACCATTAGGTATAAAATTCTATCTAGGCATAAAATTACAACCATTAAGTATAAAATAACACTTAGTGAATGGTGCTCACTCTATACAAGACCCTGATTTGTAGCCTTAATCTCTAAAACAAATATTTTCCATCCAAGATAATGATTAAAATCAAGAAGTATTCAACATTATATGATAAAGTCAGATAAGTTGCTTTGCTTAATTTAGTTTGGTTTGTTGGGGACATTCCCTGCAGTGGTAATGATATATATAAAGCAAATGAAATGAGTACATGCACATACATACACACATACATACAGTGTCAAAAATACTAGTAATGATCAATGGTAGCTAAAATGTAGGTAGAAAGAGAACTAATCATGAAAGACCCTTTTTAGAGTTTTCACTACACTACTGGGATTATTTTGATCATTTTAAGTATGTGTGTGTGTTTGTGTATGAGGTGAAATATGTTTACCTTCTTATTTTAGAAAGTGGAAAGCATTAATTGGATGGGAAGATGCAACAGATAGCCTGATCAGTTAGTAGATTATGACACTAGTCCAGAAAAAAAGAAATCATATAGAATGACAAAGATCACTAGTAAAATTTCAAAGAATTTATGTTATTTAAACTAACTCTTCAGGTTTTCTATAATTTGTTTTTGTTTTGCTTTATATTTTATTTATTTATTTTTAAAAATGCATAGTAAACCTTTAGATTATGGGTTATAAAAGTTATAAAGTTTTTCCTACATTTATATTCATTTGGGGATGTTTTTAAAAGCAGATTTTTATATAAAAATAGCAGAAAAGCTATACTAGAGCAAGTGACTTTAACCCACTAAATTTCTGTTACTGCATTTCTCTAGAAAGGATAATATCTACCCATCTGGACCCCAGGAATGATGTCAGGGTTGTTTAGCTGGGATTAGAAATTATATTTTTCTGGAATCTGCTTATCAGAGCAGAAAATGGTAAAAGGAAAATAATGTAAATATGAGTCTTAGAGACTTTCACGACTAATGCATGGAAATCAAGATGAGGACAATGTCCAAAATGGCAGAAGTGGGAAAAGTAAATTAAACTAGTTGCAAGTGGTTCAGTTAAGTGGAGTAGAAACAGGGGCAACAACAAAATAGTCATTCCCCTGGAAACTGTTCTTATTGCTTGTTTCTGTTCTTAGAGTGGCAAGATGCAAGGCTTGCCCATGATTTTTATCAGTAGGGCATTAGGGACCTGTACATTTTGGGTTAGTTTAAAGGCATAGATATTTGGGGAATATCATTCATTCTTCCTCACATCATGAAGAAAATGGATATGAAGTTGATACAGCAAAGACAAGTTAATGTTGACTATTGATGTAATCATTGCTACTTTGATTAAGACAGAAGAAACTGTTTTGTAACTCTGAAAGCCTTTAAGCAACCAAAGTGTTATTAGAATAAACAAATCCAATATATGCATTTACCTTTATTAGTACCCACTCTGGGATGTTTACCAGAGATTTTGTGGGATGCAACTGATCATTTTTAAAAGAATTTTTTCAACTTTTAATTCATGTATTGGTTCTTTGGCAGGACATATAAGATTTTATTAGATTCATTAGCTTTTCTGAAGAGTGTGGCTGGGGGAAATTGGCTGCAATAGCTACATCATAGAATTCGGTTCTGATTTCAGTTTTCTCAGAAATCTTTTTTAAGAGCTCAGGTGTCAAACTTGCAGAAAGGAGGCCCTCAGTTAACATAAAAGTGTGATTTTGCTTTCCTTCCATCTTGTAGGGCCTAGGGATACAAGTGAAAAGAGACTTCAAAACTATTGTGATAAATCTGGCCCATCCATTTAGTTTGCTAACGAAAATTTGACAGATAATCTCTGCTACTTAAAAAATGTTCTGTAGTTTGACCTTTATCATTTTTAATGAAGAGTTGTCATGATTTCGATCCCAAAGTTAATTAGTAGCAAAGAATATGTTTGAACATAGGTTTTCTGTCCTTATATTGTTGCCTTCCTCCACCCTCCTACCAATTAACTTATTTCAATGGAAAATACTCTGTCACTGATTAATAAAGACTAAGCCTATGTAATCATTTCCCAGGAAACAGTTGCCATCTCTTTGTACTTCTGCTGCTCTGATCTCAGAAGCCAACAAGTCCAACACTCTCATGGTAGATAGACCATGACCAGATGACCTGACCTCTCTGTAGCAAGTCAGTGTTTTTGTCTAGAACTTGGGACCTTGAGTTAGGAATATGAAGCATGGAGACCGTGGAGACAGTTTATAATTCATTTTGAAGTGCTTTATAAGCAGCAGCTTTCATTTCTTGAGGTAAGGAGTAGGTGCAGAAATAGTGGTGAACTCTACTGTGGCTGTAGACCAACCTCTTTAGTTCTCTTGCTTCCCTTCTTTTTCAGTTGCTCAGTTGTGTCCAACTCTTTGCAAACCCATGGACTGTAGAATGCCAGGCTTCTCCCAGAGTTTGCTCAAACTCATGCCCATTGAGTCAGTAATGCCATCCAGCCACCTCATCCTCTGTCATCCCCTTCTCCTCCTGCCTACAGTCTTTCACAGCATCACGATCTTTTTCAATGAGTTGGCTGCTTGCATCAGGTGGCCAAAGTATTGCAGCTTTAGTATCAGTCCTTGCTTCCATAGGAACAAGCTAATATCCTTCTACTAAACTTACTTTCCTCTTGAGTTAACTGTCTGTCTTTTGTTGTCCACAAACAAAAACTTGATACAAATATTTTAGCTCTTGAGACAAAATAACAGTATATGCTGCCAATAACTTTCACTTAGGAGGAAACATATTTTCAGTACTTTGTTGGCACAGATATGATTAAGATATCATTCTTATCATCAACTCCCAGAATACTGTCTTGATACAAAAGTTTTGAGTTTTATACACACACACTCTAGCTGAGATTAAAATGCCCATAATTAATTGATTTTAACACTGTATTGGCCAAAATTTTAGTGTACATGGTGCCATAACACAAGGCATAAAAGAAGCAGATTCCAAGAGAGCATTGTTTACATAAAAATTTAAAGAAGAAAATGTCGCTTTCATAAAAAGTATTATGGTATAGAGATTTATTCTCAGTTACTCAAAATACCCAATAACATTACTATTTGATGGCAGACACTAGAGATTTTAATTATAGTGCTTTAAAAAAAACTATTAACATCATCAACAGAATTATAAACATAAAACTTTTCTGTAACTTTGTTCTCCCATAACAAAAATAAGCAGAACTTTCTTCAATGTTATTAAAATCATTAACTTAGGTGTATTTTAATCTCATACTGTGTGTCTAAGTAAAAAAGTAATGTATATTTGAACAAAAATCACTTAAAATAGATAATCTTTTAGGAACTAACTATAACCCAGTTAGCATTTATTAGAACACTCTTTATTATGCAAGCCCTAAATGGGCTGCTGTCTATGGGGTCGCACAGAGTCGGACATGACTGAAGCAACTTAGCAGCAGCAGCAGCAGCAAATGGGCCACAGGAGGAAACTGACCATTGTATGTAGCAAGTTGTTACTTCTGCTCAGGATTGAAATCTCGACTGAGTGATATAAAGACCCAGAGAAAATTCAAAATCCAGGATAAAGGTAAAAGCACATGCTGCTGCTGCTAAGTCACTTCAGTCGTGTCCAACTCTGTGCGACTCCATAGACGGCAGCCCACCAGGCTCCTCTGTCCCTGGAAGGATACAGAGCACAAGCTAGAACATGACATAGAACAGATTCTAGTATGAGGTCCAGGTTCACCCACTTCTATATATTGCATACTTGTGTATTATTTTGCTGGTAGCACCTAGCCTTCCAGGTATTCATTTCCTCAATAGAAACCTGGGAATAAAATTGCAATTTCTAATTCATATGCTATATGAGGATTAAATTAGCTATTGAGTATAGCATGTTTAACCAAATGCTTAACACATAGTAGATGCTTAGTAACTGTTGGCAGTTATCAGTATTAGCATTACTTTTATGTTTCATCTATCACTATTCTTTATTTTTCTTCCTCTGTTATTTATTATTACAAGAAAATGACCAAAATTTAGAGAAGCTAAAATATAGTGAATATCTAAGTAAAGAGATGAACTATAATTGTATTTAAATATACCTGTTTGGAGCAATGAAAAATGTCATAACTGAACAGGAATTATTCAGTTGTCCAGTGTACAGACATGAGTTCATGTGAGATAAATTTCTAGAACAGTCAATAGTTAACACAATCTGGATTAATGCCTGTATTAATGAGATTGTTTTTACCAGAGGATATTAGTCCTGACTGAAAACTATATGAATAGTAGCAACCAAGAATAACACTTTTGAATCAGATATTAGAGTGCTCTTGCAAATATTTTTTCTCAGCTAGCACAGCCTCCAGGAATGAATTAAAATGCAGTATTTTTAAAGAGAAAGTATTGCTGACATGCTAATTGGTATTAAGTAACACAGAGTCAGGGAGAATTCCAACCTTCTCTTTTAGTAAAAATGAAATAAAAAAAGGAAACCCCAGAAAGAGGCGGGCCAGGCATATTGGGCCTCAACATTTATTACATAAGATAACTCAAATGCTGAGGGGAAATTGGCCACTTACTGAAATATTTCTGGGAAGATTTTAAATAAACAGATAATGGTAGTCCCAGCTAGCTGGTAAAAGGTACTTGATAGATAATTGACTCTAAAAGGCAGATACAATAAATCTCTAGTAGGCAGAGGGATGGCAGACTCATCACAAATTCTTTTTTTTTTTTTTGATGATTGCATTTTTTTTTAGTCCATCCAAAATACTTCTCTGTCCTTCTCTTTCTCACTAAATAGATCTTTGATGGAGCCCAACCCACTTGTCAGCAGAACTAAATACAAGGAGAAGAACTCTTAATATGTTGCTTAGAGTGCAGTAGACTCTTGGCCTTTTTGCTAAGATCAAGGGTAATGTGGAGGCTTCCTTAGTGGCTCAGTGGTAAAGAATCTGCCTGCCAATGTAGGAGATGAAAGAGACATGGGTTTTATTCCTGGATCGGGAAGATCCCCTGGAAAAAGAAATGGCAACCTCTTCCAGTATTCTTGTCTGAAAAGTTCTGTGGACAGAAGAGCCTCGCAGGCTACAGTCCATGAGGTCACAGAGTTGAACATGACTAAACATACACACACAGACACACACCCAGGTACTAAGGGCAAGGCTGAGTCCTCTCTAGTCCTGGCCAGGTGCAAGGCCTACCTACTGAAGGCCTAGGATCTCCTCAATCAACCTCCACCAAAATCTAGGAAGTTTCCTAAAAGAGAAGATCAACATCTCTTACCTCAGGTTTTCCATCCATAGAGATGCCAGCAAGCAGGATTCATGAGTCCAAAGACACACAAAGAATTGGAATATCTTTGTTGGCTACAAGTCCTGCAGAGAACCAGAAGTCAAGGAGATTGTTTAATGTCCATTTTCCACTTAGGATTTAATTTTCTTCCTGCACAGACTCCTCCAAAGCTTCAGTGTATTACTCCTCTTTTGTGTTAGCAATAATGCCAAAACTATCTCTTCTGTATGTCCCAATTTATCATGCTTTGATCTAAAAAGTTTGTTTGCTTGTATAGTATCTATAAAGCAGAATATATTCCATGCATAGCTATGTAACAAAACTCTTAGAATGTACATTTCCCAGAAACCAAATAATTTATTCCTTGTATAATAAATAAATTTACCTGTAGAACAGTACCACCAATCATGCCCTGTTTATAAGTTTTCCACCTTCTTATTAAAAAAATAATAAACTTCTTTTCTCTGTATCCTTCTCTGTTCTTCAGCAAGTCATTCATCAGGTATAAGGGTATTACAAACATAATTCTTTATATTTTTATATCAAACCTATGCACATGATGTTGCAAATCCTTAGGATAGTTGTACACACACACACACACACACACACTCATCCCTGGGGACATTAGCAGAGAGAAGAATGGGATAAGAAGTGATTGATAGCTATAAAGGTGAAAAGTCCCCATAAGTCTAAAATTATTTTGTTCATTTTTGTAAATGAGGAAACTGAGAATCATCAGTTCAGTTCAGTCGCTCAGTGGTGTCTGACTCTTTGTGACCCCCAAAACTGAGAATAAGCGAAGTTAAATAAATAAGTCTTCCAAGATCTGGCTGTAACTAAAAGACAGTGCTGGGATTTGAACTTCTATTATTCTGATTCTAAAATCTGTACTATTCCCCCTGCATTCTCACGAATATGTACAGTGGTGCATCTGCTTGAAGGGGCTAGAATCTAACATTAATTCAGTCAATAGAATCTCAGGAAATAATGTCTCCTTAATTTTAATTGAGAAATGTATCTTTTTTATATTTTAAACTAGTTATAGGTAATTTCTTAGCAGTTTTTTTCCACCTGTGAATTAAGGATCCATGCTGATTTCAAATCCAATGATCTATAATGTATAATCGGGAAAAATGAATTGCTAGTCAATTTCAAATTAGTTCTTCAATACTAGTTAAATAAATCCCTTCATTTTTCTAAGACAGAATAATAACTAGAATCGCAGATGGCCTATGTTCCGTTATTAATATGAGGGGCATAATCACACACTAAAAATATAGTACGTCACTGAATCTCCTTGGGAATCAGAAAGAAATTGAGCATGTCCATTGCTGTCAGTCTGACCTTCAAGATATGACATGATGCCAAATTACTTAAGATTTCCAGAAACCGCAGGGAAGTAAAGAAAGCGTTTCCAAAAAAAAAAAAAAATAGTTTCCTTCCATAATTCAGAATCTGGCTTGCACAATGCTTAAAGTCTAGGGCTTATTTTGCATACCTACAGTGATGTTTGAGAACCATATATCTATTAAAAAATCTCCAACCAAACTGGAGAGAAAGGACCCAGACTACTTGAGACACACAGTGAGTTCTGAGGAACAGCGTTCAGAAAGGAGAGAAAAGACTCAAATAATAGGTAGGCTTCGTAAAAAACGATAGACTTTGAACAAATATGTCTTCATGATGAATCATTTATGTTCTCTGAAGATTCCCCACATATGTTTTTACACATATACTAATTGTTTTTTACCTTTAGTAGACAAGTTTTTTGATGGCAAAGATAACAGACTGTGATGTCTTTCTTCATATGGTCAGGTTCTGTCTTCTTCCAACAGTCATTAGCTAAGCCATAATGCAAATAACTTACTGCCGAGGCATCAGGGTTTTTCCTAAGATACCTTGTTCTGAGGAATTCCTTAGAACTGATTTATTCTAGTGAAGTATGATTTAAGTGTTAACATGTACCTCAAATGTACACTCAGTTCTACTCCCGCTTTTTTTTTTAATCTCTTCCATGGAGTTATACAAGCCTATAAAAATGTTTGTTATTATTATTGTTAGTATTGTTCATGGAAATACTAGCCTACTAGAGCAACAAATTATTTCAGATTTCTTATTTCCCTCCTCATTTTATTTTTCTTTATTTTCTCACACATGATCCTGAGGTTGAATTTTACTTGTAATGAACCCTTTCTCTTATTTGACATAGATTCACCAATATGAACATATGATTTGAATTTTATATTTTCTTATTTTATAGATACAGAAATAGGCATAAAGAGAGGTAGATAGATATATCAGTCAATCCTTTGGGCTCAGGTCCTTTCTTTGTTCCATGGCTGTAAACATCTCAGTACCTGCATCTGTAAAACAAGAATACACATCCTCATCTGATAGGGTTATCAGGATGATTATACAAAATAATGTACATAAATCACTTAACACGATTTTCTTTTTTGTCACTAAGAAAATTAAGACCCAAAGAGGGAAAAGTTCTTGTTTAGATTATGAAACACTAATAAAACATTGAATGTTTCTTCCTGATCATTTCTACATTTTCTGTAAGAAGTTAATCTCAAATTTTTCATGAGAAGCATTTAGATAATTAGTCTAAGTAAACTTCTGTTTAATGATGTCTCCAAATTTCCCTGTCCAAATGAGTGTAACATTGGTTTATCTTTTAAAAAATATTCATTTCATAAGGAAACGTAGATCATAATGCTAAAATATGGCATGTGAAAAACTTTCCCTGGTGGTCAGACAGTAAAGAATCCAGCTGCAATGCAGGAGACCTGGGTTCTATCCCTGAGTTGGGAAGATCTCTTAGAGAAGGGAATGGCTACCCATTCCATTATTCTGGCCTGGAGAATTCCACGGACTGTATAGGCCATGGGGTTGCAGAGAGTCGGACATGACTGAGCAACTTTCACTTTCAACCATTTTTACTTTGTTGTTCTGTAACTGCCTTCTTTCACTTGGCATAATTTCTTCAAGATTTGCCCATGTTAGAACACAGGACAAGATTTCATTCTTTTTTAAGGCAGGATAAAATTCCATTGTATGTATATGCCATGGTTTTGTTCACTAATCCATTGATGGACATTTGGGTTGTTTCCATCTCTTGTTTATAATAGTGCTGCCATGAACATGAGAATTGCAAATATCTCCCCGAGATCCTGATCTCAATTCTTTCAGATACTGCACGATTCTCTTTATATAAAGTATCTAAAGTAGTCAAATTCTTAGAAGAGAATAGTAGAATGGCAGTTGCTGGGGGGTAGAGGGAGGGAAAAATGGGAAGTTGCTGTTCAATGTATGTAGATTCTTAGTCATGCAAGATGAAAATGTTCTAAAGACTGGCTTTAGAATGATGTACATATAGTTAATATTGTACTATAAACTTAAACTTTTGTTAAAAAGGTAAAAAAAAAAATCTCCTGGCCATCAGTCCACTTAAGTTGTTGTGAAAGCTATTTATAAGTCTAAAGTTCTATTTTGTTTAAGTAGTATGATTTAGAAAAGATATAAGTATATATCTTATGTATCATCTAATTGATGCATTTTAAAAAGTTAAATCATATATTAGACATGAATAAACATTTATTTTTACCTCAACCTCTGTGTATGTGTATAGCCAACATTGACCTTCCCATCAGTCAGTATAGAGGTCAAAGGGAATGGGCCATAAGTGTCTTATCACTCAGTAGGAACTGTCAGTTGAATTATTTTGAAGTAAGTTTAGGAATATACTTAATAAGTTGAATAATCATTTTTCTGTCCTATTTTGCAGCTTTTCATTCTGGACATATGTTAAATAAGTTTTCAATCATTGCCAGAAATTCTAAGGAAGTGAAACTCATTTGTTATATTAAGGGTAATTCAAGGAGTTTTAATGTCATCTGCTGGAACAACAGCTGAATTCAGGGATGTTACATAACAGTTCCAGCATAACATGTATTGGATGACAAAGTCAGATACAGGCTGAGTATAATAAAAATAAGCGGGCTCATGTTGTAACCTCGTATTGAATTCAGTCTTTGATTTGGATCTAGCAGAATCTGTTTTATTCTCATTTGAGTAGTCATCATCCTTTACCTTTGTTTATGTTTTGTGTTATTAGATAGGTGCCAAATTTACACTAAATTTATTTATTATAGAGTATCCATGTACTGTAAATATTTAAAAGTGTACACACAGAAGTTATAAATGTGAGTTAAAATTATTCTACATATAGCAACCACAAAGTTAGAAGGTCCCTAATACTAACTTTCTGTGTCAGTAAATTCACGTTTCTAGGTTTTGATTTCTTGCTTGTAAATGGAGGAGACTCAAGTAGACTGTTTTTAAGGTCCACAATAGATCTAAGCTTTTCCAATAGGACATTACATTTTGTTGAGCCCATGTGCCAAGCACTGGGCTAGATATACTGTGTGCATCATAATATCACAACAACCTTGTAAGAAAGATAGCATTATAGTGTCCCATATCAGAACACTAATAGGGCTTTTCTAAAAATCAACAACTGATACATAATACACTGAGAAAATATAGTAAGGCCTATCTACAAAATCCAATTCTTTTTAAGTCAAAATTCTACTCACTACATGCACCAAGAGTTAGAAAATTCCACGATTTTGTGTCTCTCCTATCCTCTTATGGAATAGAAAGTGTTTCACAGATATTAGAGATTATAAAATATCTATTTTAATCTTAAACTTAAAAAATTGGAAATCACAAGTGAGAAGTTTCTTGGGCAAAATCTTTCTGGAAATCTCCCCAACATTCTTGTAGGCTTCTAGTTAATCCTAGTCATCGTCATGAGAGCTATTTCCAGTTTCTCTAATTTTTAAAATCCCTTTCCAGCCAGAAATCCAGCCTAGAAGTGCTTGCAACTAGCCATCTGAGTTAGAGCACTCAACAGAGACCAGCATTATATTCCCTGGCATTGCTACCTTTCCCTCCCTCACTTTTTCTGCTGCAATGAAAAATGATTCATATAAAGGAAACTGAAATAGTAAAAACAGAAAAGAAAAAAATGAGAAAGACTGCTTAACAATTTTCCAGTTGTGGCTGGGGATGAGGAAATTGAAAACAAGCCAAGAATGCTTACTTTTCAGCCATGCCCTAGAATTCATTTTGGTTTCAGTACAAGAGAATTGCTTCCATGAAGGAGAGCCACAAGGAGACTATGAGATCACATTTTTTTTTTTTTTTTTCCCCTTGATCAGAAGCAGAACTATTGTGAAGGGATCAGGCAGTCCCCAAAGAAGCCCCTGAAATAAACTGATTATAAGAATCATGAAATACATTGGCCCCTTCCTCACCCACTTGTTTGCTGCCTCTACCCTCAGTATCATGGTCAGTGCAAAAGGCTGAGTTCTATAGGAGATGTATTCAGTAACAAAAGAACAAGATTGAGCCTTGATAATTCAGGAAAATGAAACTTTGAGAAGGTTAAGCTTGCCATTTCTGAAGCAGACTTTCCTTCCAGAATATACACGAGAGTCCTGGGGATGTCTCTTTGTACTCCTAACAGAGAAAGCACTTTGCTCTCACCAAGTAAGATTCTCATTACTTTTTTCCATTATTTGCCCTAATCTCAGGGTGAGAATGGGAAAAGAAAAGAAAACACAAAATGTTCCTTACTTAGCATCATGGATATTCGTTTTGTGTGGTTGAATCATTATTGTACTGAAATAATGCCCACCCCACTACTTAGAGTAAGTAAATGCTGTCCCCACCTTTCCCACTGATACCGCAACCATCTCTCCAACCCCCAAGCCATCAGTGCAACTGTTTATTGATTTGTTAAATTCAGTTCTTCCAATAGCTGTTTCAAATATCACTGAGTTTCCTTTAAAAATATTTCCCCACAAAGTAAAACTTTCAGACTCGCTGAGTTATTTCGTGCTTTAGATGTGAAGAAATTCTTTATGATAATATCTAAAAGTGTGTTGCCAAAAAAACCCTAGGTAAAAGATGAATGTGTGCAAGAGGAGTTAGAATGAATTAGGAACATTTACCAAAATTACTTACTATGAACCTGTACAGTTCCAAACTCTTGCCAAGAGTCTATAAATATTATGTCCTTACTACTGGAAAGGAACTATTGCTGGTGCAGGGTTGGAGAATGCTAGAGGGCCAAGTTGGGTATCTAGTCATTCTTTGCTGGCACAGTAAGGACTTAAGATTTAGTAAAATAGCTAAGATAGAAAAGAAGCTGATTGGAAGCACTTACACAAAGAATCCTGGGGAGGAAAAAATTTAACTATGTCATCTGTGAGAGGTATAAGCATTAAGTGGTAATGATAGATAACTTTGGAAAATCAAATAAAAGTCTTAGGCATCTGGCTAAACACACTTGGTACATCCATGCAAGGGAATACTACTCAGAAATAAAAAGGAGCAAACTACAGATAAATTCAACAAGTTCGATGAATTTCAAGAGTAAATAATTACAGTCCTAAAGGGTTACATGTTGCATGATTACGTTTATGTAACTTTCTTGAAATACCATAAATTACAGCAATGGGGAACAGTTCAATAATTATAATGGATTAGGTAAAAAGGAGTGAGTGTGGCTATAAAGAGGGAGCACAGAGAAGTTTCTTAGTGGTGACAGGACAGTTCTATATTTCTATTCTGAAGATCTATTCAGATGATAAAATCTCAAAGAACTATCAATATATACACTACACAAACATACCAATAAAATCCCAAATTATATTTTAAATCAAAGATGATCAATGGCTCAAGAAGATAAATTTATTCTGAAGTCATACCAGAATGTAAAGTGTGCATACACACACACACACACACACACACACATATATGATAATAAGTGATTTTAGTGATTAAAGATTTTGGAATCACCAACAACTTCCTGAGGTCACATGTCCACAAGTAGAAGTATTTTTCCACTTACAAGTTGGAAACACATCCATTCATTCATCCATTCATTTACCCACACCTGCTTTGTCGTTGTATTAATCTTGCCCCAAGGACCAAAGATTAAAGATATATTTCATTATTTCAAGGTGTTCAAAGCTCACTGAAAAAAATATAAATATTATTAAAAAAACATACAGAATAGTAGTAGATGAATCATCTGTCTTCCACCCTCAAGAAGCTACGTCAGAGGTGGTGTATAGCATGTAACTTTTATCTGTGTTCAGAAATAAAAAATTGAAGATAGGTTCTACTCAGTTATAGTAGGTATATGTCTTTATCAATGCTTGTGTTTTACCTTTATTTTGCTGGAACTGTGGATTCTTTGTTTTATGCAGTCATTCAGTATCTCACCCCAAGTTATTCTGTCAGGGAAGAGATGGGAGAATGAGTGTGTTGAAATATGCAAGTCTAGTTCTAGAAGTGCTGATAACTAACTGTGTGACCTTAGGCAAGTTACTTCTCTTGGTCTTGTTATTTTCTTTATATAAATCTAGACAGAGATCAGGATGATTAAATGTGAGGTTGTAATTAAAATGTAAGCTTTATTGCCTAAACAAAGTATTGAATAAAATTGGGAGACTTTTTCCCACTTGGAATAAAATTTAAAACATCTACGGACCTTTGTTGATATTTGTATTTGTCATTTTTTTTAGAAAATCTTGGGACAAAATCCTCTTTCTTTGCTCTTTTCTGATGTGAATATTTTGGCATCAAATGCCTCCAGAATCCTTCATCCCTTGCCCACAGAACTGCATGCATTTTCCAGTAATCCCTCATTTCCACCCCATGGCCACTTGTTGTCTACATGTTTCTCTCTGATATTCCTATAATGGGAAATATTATAAAACAATAATCAAGAACAAATCTATTCTCAGTACAGAGAACTTGTCCATGTTACTTTATTTCAAACATAGCTTTAAAAAGTTTGGAAGTCTCTGGACTACAGTAAAAAAAAATCTAGAGTGGGCTCAGAGAAGAAAAGCAGGCTTTATATTATGTGAACACATCTAATTCAAACTGCTCAAACTCTTTTCCCAAAATGAAAATTGAAATGCTTTTTTAAAAAAAAGAAAGAAAAAAGGCTGTATTGGCTTTGTTATTCGCAGACTATGTAAAGTTGGATATTTCTTTGGGCCTTAGTTTCCACAACAAGAAAAAGAATATTGGAAGTTTAAAAAGCCTGTTTTTTTAGCTTGAATTTTTATGCTAAAATGACTTGTGTGTGTGTGTGTCTGTGTGTATATATATACACACTTATACACCTATAATTATGTATAAACAAAAACAGATAAGTACATGACTAAACCCGGGTTCTGGAGCCAAAACTAAAATCACTGGGCATCCTTCTTCCAGTGTTCAGCCTATCGCAAAACACCTATATGAGTATGTGTGCATTTATGCACTCTTTTGTGCACACACAAACATACATGCATATACTATCATGTTATAGAGTTAAATTTTATATAAATATTTGAACTGATTATGATAAAATGACATTGCTGATTCTCTGCAACACTACGGACTGCTGCACACCAGACTTCCCTCACTTCAGTTCAGTTTGGTTCAGTCACTCAGTCGTGTCCGACTCTTTGCAACCCCATGAATCGCAGCACACCAGGCCTCCCTGTCCATCACCAACTCCCGGAGTTCACTCAGACTCACGTCCATCGAGTCAGTGATGCCATCCAGCCATCTCATCCTCTGTCATCCCCTTCTCCTCCTGCCTCCAATCCCTCCCAGCATCAGAGTCTTTTCTTTTTTTTTTTTTTTCAGAGTCTCTTCCAATGAGTCAACTCTTCGCATGAGGTGGCCAAAGTACTGGAGTTTCAGCTTTAGCATCATTCCTTCCAAAGAAATCCCAGGGCTGATCTCCTTCAGAATGGGCGGGTTGGATCTCCTTGCAGGTTTCCCTATCCTTCACTATCTCCTTGAGTTTCCTAAAACTCATGACCACTGAGTCAGTGATGCCATCCAACCATGGCATCCTCTGTTGTCCTATTCTCTTTTTGTCCTCAGTCTTTCCCAGCATCAGGGTCTTTTCCCATGAGTTGGCTTTTCGCATCAGGTGGCCAAAGTGTTGGAGCTTGAGCTTCAGCGTCAGGCCTTCCAATGAATATTCAGGGTTGATTTCCTTGTGGATTGACTAGTTTGATCTCCATACTGTCCAAGGGACTCTTAAGAGTCTTCTCCAGCACCACAATTCAAAAGCATCAATTTTTCAGTCCTCAGTCTTCCTACAGAGAAGGCAATGGCAACCCACTCCAGTACTCTTGCCTGGAAACTCCCATGGACAGAGGAGCCTGGTAGGCTGCAGTCCATGGGGTTGGGAAGAGTCGGACAGGACTGAGTGACTTCACTTTCACTTTCGTGCATTGTCAAGGAAATGGCAACCCACTCCATCATTCTTCCCTGGAGAATCCCAGAGTCGGACACGACTGAAGCGACAGCAGCAGAAGCAGCAACAGTCTTCCTAATGGTCCAGCTTTGTACATTGATGAACTCAAACACTGAACATAAATAAGATTCAATAAATAGGTAGGAATGAAGGATGTATTCACTTTTCATTTTTTAATGAGAGATCTCTTACATTATTTTAGTATTGCATTATTATTTTTACATTAAGATTTGGTTTCTGTCCTAAATGGTATTTATTTTCCTGCATAATATAGCAGAGTGGTCCACTTAATAAAAATGAATGAATAGAGGATCCACTAGATGGATGGTGGTTGTTTCAGCTTTATTTTATAAATAACATACCTCTTTCCTCTGAATTAAAGTAGCATCTCTATTATACATTAAATTATGATGCATATTTAAAGCCAAGACCGGATCCTCATTTCTTTTTCCATAACCCTTTTTTTTTTCCCCATCCAGTGTTATACTAATGCAATTAAGGTAGTTTGGGAATATGATCACTATTTAGAACTGCATCCCCTTTGTACTGACAATTTCCTCCCACCTTGCTTAATTTTCCACTTCTGACATACTTTTTAAATTATAACCTATAATACAATTTTACTTATTGATTGTGTTTATTGATTATATTTTATTTATCCTTTCTAGAATACATGTTTGATGAGGTCAAGGTATTTATTTCTGTTGTTAACTTATTTATCCCTATGTTTCACAGAGGGCAAATACATGGATGTAAGTACCAAATAATATCTTTAAAAATTAATAAATTTATTGTGCTTTTAAAAAGTGCACTATTACAACAGAAAAAGACTATTGCAAATGTATCTTATCTTCATCAACATTATCAAATATTGCATTAATTCTAGTATTCTATTTTAAATTATTCTAATCTCTTCCTTTCAAGTGTTTTTATCCTTTTTAAAAAATGTTCCTTCTTTTCTTACTTGTTGGAACCTCAATATATTGTTGAATAATAATGGGTATAGTGAATATTTCTGCATGGTGTCTGCATCAGGGCAGAGCACCTGGTTAACACCCTGTAAATCTCTGTTGAATGAAATTTGCTGAAGGAAATCATTTATTATGTAATGCTAAGTTAAAAGTAAAGCATAAAATATTGTTGGAACAAACCAGTCAAGAAAGTACAACCCATCTAATTCAAATTTTATGAAGTTCAAGAACAGCCAGAATTAATATATATGGTGATACATCAGAATACCAATTTCCCTGGAGAGGGTGTTGACTGGGATGGGCAGGAGTGTTCTGGATGTTGTGCTTCAAATGTCCTTGATCTAGTTACTGGAAACTCAGGCACATAGACATGCGTAAGCTTTGCCCGTGCTGCTACATTGCATGTTAAATCTTACTTAAAAACAAACCATAAACAATGTACAGAATGGTTTATAAATCATAAGTATGTGTGTAGTAGGGTATTTACTTATTTAGAACTATATTAAACATATTAATATGTCAAACACGTTAAAAGTGTTTGTTTTAGGATGCCGGGGCTGTGGAAGTTTTGTATTTATGTCTTAAACTTTGCATAATTTTCATTCATGATTATATATATTTAGTAAACAAATGCAGGAATTTTGTTTTTGTTATCATTGGATTTCAGTATGCATGGGATCTTTTACAGTCTGTATTATACCAAAAATGAGTATAACCAATGACTAGTAAAGGAACTGTTACTCTGAGTCATAAGTTTTGAATAGCAATAGATAGTCCAGCTCATTCCATATACAGAGTAAATATTTTCTCTCCCATGGTACTCCCCATACCTAGAATAGTTCCTGACACAGAGTAGGGTGTTCATTATATATTTGTTGAATGAGTGAATACATTTGAAGTACACTAAAATTCTCACAGTGGGCTTAAGTACAACTTGGAAGCAGATTTAAAGTATCCCCTACCTGTGATAGAATTATGTTTGTATCTGCTAAGATAGGATGTGGATGAGTATTAGGACATTATTTGAAAGAAAAATCCTCTTTCTTAGCTCAAATGGCAAGTCATGTAGCACCACAGGAAAAAAGAGATAAAAAATTTAATGTCTGGAAGATTCACTTAGAATCCGGATTTCACCACATTCTCTCTTTGTGAAGTTTGCCTGGCTGCCCAAATATTCAGATACCAATTTTCTTCCTCTGCAAAACAGAAATGTTTCTGAAATTGACTGAGATAATAGTATTCAGCCTCTGTTAAACATTCACTACATGCAACCCCCTATGCTAAGAACATTATATATGTTTCCACATTTCTAGTATGTGAAATATCTGAATTACTAAGCATAGAACTCAGTAAAAATGCATTTCTCTTCTATGGTGACTGAATTTTTAAGACCCCTCCAATTAGCTTTCTATATATTTTATATTACCTAATTTATTTTCTTTAGGTTTTGTAAATTATTCTAAATTGTACTCTGTTGCCCTTTCTCTAAAGACTTCTAGGTTCCATTCCCTTCTTGAGTTACCTAAAGTTCATTGGATCAGCAAAGTTTACTGTAGACTCTGCTGGCATGTAATCTTTTTTGGAATAATTATGGCATTATCTCTGGTCAAGGATCATCTGAACACTTTAGGATATTTTGGGTGAAGTGGAATTTTCTTCTGATACAACAAATTCCATCTTTTTTTTTTTTTTTTTTTAACAACGCCATGCCTTTCAATCTTAGACTTTGTTCTGTTCTTTAAATAGCATAATTCACTGACAAGATTGAGATAGGTGAATATCAAAATCCCCATGAATATATCACACATGTAACAAGTAAGGTGACAGTAGCTCCATTATATAAATTTAAACTTTGGAGGGAGTGCCATATTAGATTTATGATTTCTTGAATCAGGAAAGGGAATGGAATTTGGAATAGATTCACATGGAGAATAAGAATGGTTAAGTAAAGAAAAGTATATTGATGTCTGGACTTCCAGGGACCTACATCAGCCCGGGAGCTGCCTTGGTTAAGAGGGCAGAGAAGCAGTGTTTGCAGAAGAGATTCCATGAAAGAGGAAGGAAATGTTGATGGAGGCTTCTTCCTGAAATGTGCATTTGAGAAAGGTCACTGGTTCAATCGGCAGGTGCAAGGTCTTGAATCATATTAACAGTGTCAAAACAAATAGGAAGTGAGGACCCATTCAGTTCAGTTCAGTTCAGTCGCTCAGTCGTGTCCGACTCTTTGAGACCCCATGAATCGCAGCATGCCAGGCCTCCCTGTCCATCACCAACTCCCAGAACTCACTCAGACTCATGTCCATCGAGTCATCATATATAGCGATACTTGTGCAGTGTCCGCTACATGCCAAACTCTATGCTAGGTCTTTCCAGGCGTTATTCCATTTACTAATCAGAGCAGCCCCTGAATTAGGCATTGCAAACCCAGATGAAGCAATTGAGGCTAAGGAAGGTAAAGTGGAAGAAATGAGAGAAAAACATGTATAAAAACTTTCCTCATCTGGAACACAAATGAGAATGAGGCATCAGTTTTAAAAAAAGTACTAAGCTTTCTCTCTCCACCCTCTCCCAGTTTTTTTTAATGTCCTCAAAAGGCTGGGATTAGGAATCCTCCCACAGCTCATCTCTCTTGAGAGCTTTCCTAGTGCTGCTTCTGATTAAACTAACAGATTAGACCCAATGGCATAAGGCGCAGCTTCTCTCCTTTGAGAAAGAACAAATAAGAATGAAGTGTTAGATTGCAAAGCTAATTATATATTCTGTTCAAGTGTCAACCATCTGTTGCAATTGTTAAAAAAGCAGGCATAAGTCAACTGTTGTGGTGAGATGTTTACCATTGTGAACAGACAGAAAGTTTATGACACTGGTGGAGATTCATTGTTCTAGCATGTGCCTGGAGGCTGCGGTGGGATTCCACTGTTACCTTGGGAAGCCCACCTACCAGTGAGGGTTCAGGTGGTAGCTGATGATCAAGTACTAGTCATAACTATTTCAGAACTGGAAAGCCTTCTTAAAGTACCAACACTCTGTTTACAAATGGAAAAACTGAGATCCCGTGAGGGCAAGGTACTTCTTATACTACACTTAAAATTTCAGCACTTGTCTTTCTGTGGAAATTTTATGTCTGCATGTAGGGTTCTCCCTCAGGTGTAGTAAGTCCCTGAAAGAAGGGACACTATTATCCCTGTATTAGGTGCATAGACTAGTATCCAACACATCACGGTGTCTGGGATATACTGTAAAAAGATAGTTGTAAAATGAATGGAGGTTTTTCTAACAAGGTCAAAGCATACATAATTTGCACATTTACCTGACTCCAGAGTCAAGCCATTCTTTCCCTCATCAACTTCTTCACTGAATAAACTGAACTTTCTGCCAAACTGTGACTTTTGATAATTCTCTTTAATGAGAATAACTGGAATTAGACTCCGTGTTAGTCTCAGTTTACATTATGGAAGTCAATTTAAATCCATCTATGAAGAATACTGCCCAAATAAGGAAAACCATTTTCTTTTGGCATAGGCCATTCTATTTCTGAATGAATGAATAAACCCTTTTGATAGAAGTGATTTTTGACCTTTTATATTATTGAGTGAATCTAGTCTCTTGGGCCATCAAAGGGAGAATATTACAGGTATCATGGGCAGGTCTGCCCCCAGCCAAGTTTCACTGGCATCTGCAATTATGCTATGGGAGTGGGAGTTATTCTTTGATGCCACTGTCTTGGGATCATCCACCTGGGACAGAGACTTAGAGTCAGCCTATCACATTGCAGAGAGTTGGTTATCATTCAGTGATTTTAAGTGTGCCTTTTTATAATTCTGTAATTTGTTTCTAGATTTGCCATCACTAGCAGCACATCCCTGAACAACTTCCTTCTCTTTTGTTGATCTTCCATTGATAAGAGATTTAATCTTCTCTTTGTGATTCAAAATTGCAAATTCCCTTAACCTGTTCTTCACAAGACTTAGTATCACAGGACTGTTTCCTATGGAAACATTTCAGTTGTCAGTGACTGTGTTAAAATGAAGTGTTCAGATTTAGCCAGTGGAATTTGTGAGAAATATTTAATGGTACTAATAGCACTCCCTGAATGCATACTCAGGGAACCAGATAAATGATAAGTAATGATTTCAGATTAATTACTGTACTAGGTAACTCTCCACAATTTTAACTCAAGATTTCATTTGGATACTAACTTTTGCAGCCCTCTCCATGTCTTTTCAAAGATAAGAATGAAATGGTGAAACAGGCCCACATTTTAATCTAAGGCCTGGCTGATGAAGCCTAGTAAAGCTTTTACTCTCATTGGGCTTTGAGATTGGAATACTGACTTTTTTTTCCCCTCCCAACACAAGAAGGGCAACTCTAAGGCATTTCAGCAATACCACCCCTTTTGGGGTGCTGGAGTGCAAGATTCCTCAGAGCAGCTTAAAAAATAAAAAGTAGGTACCTTCTTAGAGCCAAGAGGGAAAATAAATGAAAACAAGTTATTGCAAGAAAAGTAAGTGATTTTCTTCACATTATGCTTAGTTTTAACATCAGAGCTGCTATGTAAAAAATATAGCCACAAATGCCTCAACCCCCAACTATTTTTATTCTGTTTTTTTTACTGTTCTTATAAAGTGAATGCCACATCCACCCAGGGTATTTCCTCATACAAATACTCCTCAAATGACCACCTCACACTCACTCCTCAAATCCACCCAGGAGGATGTTGCCATAAGTCACTTTGCTTTAATGTTTAGAAGAGTAAAACTTTCAATGTATCTTAGTTACTATGTATTTATTTGTTCATTGTCTTACTTTCCCCTGGTGAAAGTTGTTGCTACAGCAGAAAGGCCTGCAATATATATATATATATATATATATATATATATATATATATATTTTAATGGGAGTAAGAAAATAGGACTGGGGGAAATATTATTAAGAGTAGAAATTTGAAATCATGGTGAATATTGAAACCGAATGCTGGTCATAAGGGTTTATATGATAGCCACTTTCTCACTTCCTTCACCTCATCTGGAAGTGAAAGTGTTAGTCACTCAGTTGTGTCCTCCTCTGCAACCCCATGGGAATGTAGTCTGCCAGGCTTCTCTATCCATGGAATCCTCCAGGCAAGAATACTGGAATGGATAGCCATTTTCTTCTCCTGTGGCTCTTCCTGACCTTGGGATTGAACTTGTATCTCTCATGTCTCCTGCATTGGCAGGCAGATTAACTATCTCCTCTTATGCCTGTTTTATTTCGCTTTGGAAGCCCATTGTTTTTGTTATTAGAAAAAGAACAATATCATTATTTTATCTTGGACATTTTCAGCAAGGTGTTTATTTTTAATGATTTGGATTTATTTAGGGCTCTATTCACTGAAGTTAAGATGTAATGTTACAGCTGATGTTAAGAAGATAGTTTGTACTCTGGGAAAAAAAATACATGAAATTATTCAAATATAAGATACAGAAAGTTAATGAGGATGGTAGAATGTAAGTAGCTGAAATCCATGTAGCTCAAATTTTCCCATTTCTCTCAGCAGGAGTTTTTGCTGATGGAAATATATTGCAATGCAAAAGAGAGGACTCAAAATATTATCACATAGTCCAGACCGCTCCAAATGTGTCCCACTCAGTCCAGAAGAATATGGCACTCTAATTGCCCTATCTAAGGCAGTGTGTCCCAGGGCTAGTGTTGTTGGAAACAGTAAATTCAAAGAGCTCTAGATGAGGAGTGTCTGCACTGAAGGATATCTTCAGAGGGCAGCCAGGAGGGTATTGAGATGATTGACATGAAAAGGAAGCAGAAACACCAAGTTTTCAACCAAACAGTTCAGTTCAGTTCAGTTCAGTTTAGTCACTCAGTCGTGTCCGACCCTTTGCGACCCCGTGGACTGCAACACACCAGGCCTCCCTGTCCATCACCAGCTCCCAGTGTTTACTCAAACTCATGTCCATAGAGCCGGTGATGCCATCCAATGATCTCATCTTCCGTTATCCCCTTCTCCTCCTGCCTTCACTCTTTCCAGCATCAAGGTTTTTTCAAATGAGTTAGCTCTTCCCATCAGGTGGCCAAAGTATTGAAGTTTCAGCTTTAGCATCAGTCCTTGCAATGAATATTCAGGACTGATTTCCTTTAGGATGGACTCGTTGGATCTCCTTGCAGTCCAAGGAACTCTCAAGAGTCTTCTCCAACACCATAGTTCAAAAGCATCAATTCTTTGGTGCTCAGCTTTCTTTATAGTCCCACTCTCACATCCATACATGACTACTGGAAAAACCATAGCTTTGGCTAGATGGACCTTTGTTGGCAAAGTAACGTCACTACTTTTTAATATGCTGTCTAGGTTGGTCATAACTTTTCTTTCAAGGAGCAAGCATCTTTTAATTTCATGGCTGCAGTCACCATCTGCAGTGATTTTGAAGCCCCAAAAATAAAGTCTGTCACTGTTTCCACTGTTTCCCCATCTGTTTGCCATGAAGTGTTGGGACCAGATGCCATGATCTTAGTTCTCTGCATGCTTAGTTTTAAGCCAACTTTTTCCACTTTCCTCTCTGACTTTCATCAAGAGGCTCTTTAATTCTTCACTTTCTGCCATAAGGGTGGTGTCATGTGCATATCTGATGTTACTGATATTTCTCCCAGCAATCTTGATTCCAGCTTGTGCTTCAACCAGTACTTTCAAGAAATTGGTAGTAAACAAAGTCAAAAGATGAGACAGAAGCTAATAGGATTCAGGGTTAAAAGCAAATAATTGCTTTTGTGGGTTCTGGTGTTTTTTAAAAAAAATATGCATACAAGTTATAAATTCACACATAAAAATGAAGAGCAGATGCCTGTATAACAGGAAAATAAGACAACTGACACACAAGATGATGAACAGGATGAGAAGTTAATGGTTGGTTAGATAGATTCACTTTGGATCTGGTACACATCTCTCTTTCTGGGAAAGGTAGAATGTTGTTGAAAATTATTCCTTTCCTCCATTCCCAGACTTACATGATTACTGAACCAACTGTGACATGAAATCATCTGCAAAGTTGGTTAAATGGTGAAATTCCATAGTTCTAAGTATCAACCTCTTTGGAGGAGGGATGGAATCATAGCAGGAAATATTCATTTCTGTAGTGAGAATTTTTTAAAGATAGGCAAAATGCTTGAGGGCCACAAACATGTATTAGAATTCTGGATAGATCTCTGCTATAGAGAAGAACCATCACCTTGGTCATGGAGACTTAAATAGAATCCCGGTCCTATGGAATGAGCCAGACATGTCCGAGATGAGGCTCCACACCATAACCATATTCCCCATTTAGCTGTTTACTCTTGGAGGGAGAGTGCCAAAGACATTTTTCTGATGGGTGCCTAACCCAGGGCAAAGTGCAGAGCTCACCAAAAGAAATTGGAGTTAGGAATAAAATATAACACCAAGACTTCAAGTCCAACTTGAAACAAATGACACATTGGATTGTTCTCTATGAACTCTGAACATCCCATAACTGAACAAGGAATTCAGTGTTTTAAATGCAAGAAGTGTTTACTCTTTATAATAGACTTGAGCCAGATGATTTTGGACTTAAACATGTAAAGCTGCATATTGGTTTGAAATATTGTAGCTTGTATTCTTTTAAACAGAAGCACTATATTAAAATATTCCATACTTCTGGTCTTTAACAGAGAAAGCTTAGAATTCTGCCTCTGTCATTAGCTGATTCTGGGCCCATGGGCAAATTTCATAACATTTCTGAGTGTCACTTTTATCATTTGTAAAACAGGGATACTAGTGATGGAAATCTCACAGGGATTTTTTGAGATTAAATGATATAAAGTGAATAAAAAGGGCTTGGGAATACATTTGTAGAAAACAGAATAGGTTTTTGATTAAGGTGAAGTGAGATGACTCCCATGATTCCAAAATTCCCTTGGGAAGATGACTAAGATGCTGATTGGAAGAGAGAAAAAAGAGAACTGCCAAAAAAATCCTACCTTCCTTAAGGAGAGCTCAAGGGAAAAAATACATGCATATGTGTGTGTGTATGTATGTGTGTGTGTGGGTGAGTGTGTATACAAATAGTCAATATCATCTTTAAAAATAACAAAATTCTAATGAATGATTTTAAAAAAGATCATACAGAGATGAAGTTTCTCAAGGTTAGAACTTGACTAGGTTAACATCTGGAGAAGGCAATGGCACCCCACTCCAGTACTCTTGCCCGGAGAATCCCATGGATCGAGGAGCCTGGTAGGCTGCAGTCCATGGGGTTGCAAAGAGTCGGACATGACTGAGTGACTTCACTTTCACTTTTCACTTTCATGTATTGGAGAAGGAAATGGCAACCCACACCAGTGTTCTTGCCTGGAGAATCCCAGGGACAGGGGAGCCTTGTGGGCTGCCATCTCTGGGGTCACACAGAGTCAGACGTGACTGAAGCGACTTAGCAGCAGCAGCAGCAGGTTAACATCACAATACTTTAGACAATTAAATAGTGGAAACTTTGAAACCAAAACATTGCTCAGTTATCCTAGAGGGAGGTGATACGTGCAAGGCCAAGAAGGTCAGGGATCCGTATCACAGCTATTAAACAGCTTAATTGACCTGTCATTATATCAGGGAGTCAGCCTCATAGCAATGGTCACAACAAATGATGAACTTCAGGAACTATGGTTCAAGGTAAAGAATATGGTTCTTGAAAAGTATGGGAAAAGTAAAAGAGTTTAATGGGCATTGTTCTAAATCAGGAACCCATTTATTGCCCAGAGAAAAATGAAAAATCAGATCTGAAGAAAAACTCAAAGTGAATAGAGTCTGGTAACCTAGGGGAAGATGCTGTAACCCTTAGGCTCTAAAGAATAGAAGGTAATTAACAGAACCCAGCAAAGGCAATTTTGAGAGGTCTATATTACAAGGGCTGTGGCCTTCAGTAGACGGGCACTATCAACCTTTGGCAACCCAATAGGAAGTGAATCCTCTCTTGCTATTTTACAGAGTTCCTGATGGTGGCCTTTATTGGCTAAGTCCAAGTGATACCAGAGGACACAGAAGGTAACTGATCAGGTCCAGACATATCAGCCTCCCAGCACAGAGCAAGTAAAGTATAAGATGTAGATCAGGAGAGATAAACAGAAGTTTCCCAAGATGTCAAGCAAGAAGAGGTGAAGGCATGTTTTAAATGCTGGCAATATGACTCTGGAATCCTTGTCTCAACCATTACCACATACAACCTCTTATATGAGTGGGCTGGGGTCAGAGAATGACCCTCTAAGTCAGGCTAAGCAGTAGAGAATGTATCCTACAAGTAATATGGACCCTAAATGAGTTTTAGGTAGTGCAGTTATATTCTTATCTATTTAAGTATTTATTGGTTGTCTGATTTCTGTTTTCGATTGAGAAAAAGGTACACTTAGCTAGGGCGAAGGATGGAGACCAGTCAGACTGGGCAATGTTTTTGAGGAAGAGGAAGAAAGTAGTGTTTAAATCTTCTGTGCTAACTCAGCAGAGATTAAAACAAAACAAAACATTCTGGCTACAGGAATAAAGATAGCGGAAGAGGCTAATTTATTAAAATCTGTGGGATTTATTTGTTAAAATCTATAGATTACTTAGTTGTAGGCAGAAGAAGGAGCATGAAAGCCTCCCAGATTGCTGTCACAGGTGGCAAGTAAATGAATGGGGATTCTTCTTACTATTTGTTGTTGGTTACTTGATTGATTTTATATTTTTTTTGCTGCATATTTTATAAGCAGTGTGAGCTGTCTAATGGATTGTTACACAAAAAAGTTTAGAATATAAGATAAGTGGAGCTGAAGATAATGAATTAAGGGTTACCATAGAAAAGATACTAGTAAAAATATTTGGGCTATGTCTGTAAAATGAAAAGGTAAAACTGATTTCAAGTGAAATACCACAAGTAGAAGAAGATCCTTAGAAAAACAGAGGAAAAAAGAATAATGATAATAGCAACAGTGGCAATAAAGAATTAATATTAATAACAAGTGACATATAACATTTTATACAGGAAATTCTAAACTTTTTCTAAATGTTAAATCTTGTAAGTTTTACAGAAAAAAATCTATGCAGTAGGCTACTATTAAGCTCCATTTTAATATTAATGGATGAGAAATAATAGCAATTTAGGCTTAGGGATAAGGAGATTTTTTTAAGATTACATAGCTAGTAACATGCTAAATTTAACTTCAAACTCGAATCTCTTTACTGAATCCATGAAACCTTCCATTTGTTGTCAGAAATGAGGAAAGAAAAAAAATCTAAGTCATGGAAATCACAACTAGTAAAATTTGTAAGCAAAGGGTATTTCAAAAAGGCTTAGGAGTATTGGTGCTTCTGACAACTGCCTTCTCTTCTTCTAAGAATCAGGGTGATGCATCTTTCTGTGTGTTACCAGCCCCATAGCACTGTCCTGTCCATTGTAACTTCTCTAGATCTGAGGTTCTGAACTTCAGGATGAATCAGCATCACCAGTAGGGCTTGTGAGACTTAAGATTGTATGGCCTCATCCCCAGAGTTTTGGATTCACTTGCTCTAGGATAGAAACTGAGAATTTGCATTCCTGACAGATTCTCATCTGATGCAAATAACAATAATCTAGGGGCAATACTTCAAGATCCATTGGTTTAAACCATGTCTCAGTTCAGTTGCTCAGTTGGGTCCAACTCTTTGCGACCCCATGGACTGCAACACACCAGGCCACCCTGTCCATCACCAAGTCCTAAAGATTACTCAGACTCATATCCATTGAGTCTGTGATGCCATCTAACCATCTCATCCTCTGTCATCCCCTTCTCCTCCTGCCCTCAATCTTTCCCAGCACCAGGGTCTTTTCAGATGAGTCAGTTCTTCCTATCAGGTGGCCAAAGTATTGGAGTTTCAGCCTCAGCATCATTCCTTCCAATGAACACCCAGGACTGATCTCCTTTAGGATGGACTGGTTGGATCTCCTTGCAGCCCAAGGGACTCTCAAGAGTCTTCTCCAACACCACAGTTTAAAAGCATCAATTCTTCGGTGCTTAGCTTTCCTTATAGTCCAAATCTCACATCCATACATGACTACTGGAAAAACCATAGCCTTGACTAGATGGACCTTTGTTGGCAAAGTAATGTCTCTTCTTTTTGCTTTAAACCATGTCTACAGCTTTATAAATAGTATCAGTATTAAACACTCTAGAATTACCCAGTTTGACTGTCTATGGGGGCACTGACTGAATCAATATGCCACTTAAATTCTCTGAAATTCATCCTTTTAATGTGTAATATAAGAAAAATGTGAAAATTGTTTCAATCTAATGACTTATTGGAAAGATTAAATTGTAAAAAAAAAAAAAAGTGTACAATAGTTGCCAGGTACTAAGGAATCAATAGGTACCAGAGATTATTATCAGGTTGCAAAGTATGATTCTCTCTTGGTATCATATGCATACTCTGCATTCCAGTGAAACCAAAGTAACTAAAATTTATCAACAACAATCTTTCTCACAGTTTTATGGATACCATGGCCAGTGTAGGTGCTTTGGTCCGTAATACTTTCTGGTAGCTTTTTTTCTTCTTATATTGGTAATTAAATGCTCAAGATTCCAGTGCATACTTGGGATAAATGTTTTCACTTTCTCTTCCCGATGCCTTAATACTGTTAACTCTATCATAGTCCTTCTCACACTACAATGTTTGCCTCCTATTTCCCTGACTAGACTGTTTTAGAAATAGCGTCTCATGCATCTCAGTAAACACAGGTCCTTGTCTACTACCTGACACTGAGTAAATACTCAGATTTGAGTCAAATGAATGAGTGAATTATGTCTAGGCTTTGTTTCTCAAGAAGTGACCACATGACTCAGTTTTCCTTAGGACTCTCAAAAGAGAAACCTAAACCCAAAATGTCAGAAAATGTTAGAACTGTAGTAGCACTGTACACCTCTACAGTCACTGTTTCTCATTATCTTAGTAAGACATAGCACAAGGAAGCAGATGGTTTGGAAAGGCATAAAATAAACATGAGTAACACAAAACCTGCCACTCAATAACGCTAATCACACCACATATTTTGGACAGTAGCATCTTCTCCACTTGCTAATAAAACTATTGTGAAACATATGTTCTGGGAAAAGTGAAAATAGATGAGGGAAAGTTAGCAGAATTTCAACTCTGCCACTTACTTTAAAATACTTGTCTTTTTTTTTTTTTCTACAAAATCACTGAGTGTACATTAAAACTTGCCATTTCAGTAGGCTCTCTCTCATATCTGCAGTACTTTTATCACTTACTTTAAAAAAAACAGCTCATGCTGTCTCTGAAACTCTACCATTTCATTTGCACATTATTTCGTATTATACTGAGATTATTCAGATGGTTCCAGGGTTATTTTGTATAGCAGTGACAGTTTTTCAAGAGAAATGTTTTGAAGTCAATCAGATCAGATCAGATCAGTCGCTCAGTCGTGTCTGACTCTTTGCGACCCCATGAATCGCAGCACGCCAGGCCTCCCTGTCCATCACCAACTCCCGGAGTTCACCCAGACTCACGTCCATCGAGTCAGTGATGCCATCCGGCCATCTCATCCTCTGTCGTCCCCTTCTCCTCCTGCCCCCAATCCCTCCCAGCATCAGAGTCTTTTCCAATGAGTCAACTCTTCGCATGAGGTGGCCAAAGTACTGGAGTTTCAGCTTTAGCATCAGTCCTTCCAAAGAAATCCCAGGGCTGATCTCCTTCAGAATGGACTGGTTGGATCTCCTTGCAGTCCAAGGGACTCTCAAGAGCCTTCTCCAACACCCACAGTTCAAAAGCATCAATTCTTCAGCGCTCAGCCTTCTTCACAGTCCAACTCTCACATCCATACATGACCACAGGAAAAACCATAGCCTTGACTAGATGAACCTTTGTTGGCAAAGTAATGTCTCTGCTTTTGAATATGCTATCTAGGTTGGTCATAACTTTCCTTCTAAAGAATAAGCATCTTTTAATTTCATGGCTGCAGTCACCATCTGCAGTGATTTTGAAGCCCAGAAAAATAAAGTCTGACACTGTTTCCACTGTTTCCCCATCTATTTCCCATGAATGGTGGGAGCGGAAGCCATGATCTTTGTTTTCTGAATGTTGAGCTTTAAGCCAACTTTTTCACTCTCCACTTTCACTTTCATCAAGAGGCTTTTGAGTTCCTCTTCACTTTCTGCCATAAGGGTGGTGTCATCTGCATATCTGAGGTTATTGATATTTCTCCTGGCAATCTTCATTCCAGCTTGTGTTTCTTCCAGTCCAGCGTTTCTCATGATGTACTCTGCATATAAGTTAAATAAGCAGGGTGACAATATACAGCCTTGACGTACTCCTTTTCCTATTTGGAACCAGTCTGTTGTTCCATGTCCAGTTCTAACTGTTGCTTCCTGACAAATAAACATTGCTTTGTGACTTTTCTAAAGGGTCATTTTGACTTGTAAAATTTTATAGTTTTGTGTGTTTAGTACTTAAATCTTCAAACAGATACATCAAATAAATCAGTGAAACTTTTAATCCTGTGCAAAAACTCCTATAATATAATGTATTTGAAATGAAAACAGCATGACTGTTTCTGTACCAGAGAACAAGACACCAGGTCAGATTCACTAATTCATTGAAAAGCATCACTATATCATTTTATCTTTAATAAGTTTTCCATCTTGGTAAAGTCTCCACTTTTGAACCCAAAGTGCTAGATTTTGAATATCATTTCACTTTGTTGTTGCTGTTGTTTAGTCATAAAGTGGTTTCTGACTTTTTTGTGGCCCCATGGACTGTAGCCCACCAGGCTCCACTGTCTATGGAATTTCCCAGCAAAGATACTACTGTGGGTTGCTATTCCCTTCTCTAGGGGATCTTTCTGACCCAGGGATAAAACCTGTGTCACCTGCATCGACAGGTGGATTCTTTACCATAAGCCACCTTATTTATTGTGCATGACACTAAATGAAAGAGTAAATGGATGAGTGAACTGCAACTCTTGTCTTATGACAGTAAAGATGGTAGCAAGTGTTAACACTAAAAATGTCATTGGGTCAAGAATCTATGGGAATATGTTTTGTAATAAATTAGGGTTAATCTTGCAGGCTATAGAGAATCATTAAGGCTAAATATTTAAACCAAACTCAACTTTTAATTAATTAATTATTTCTTCCAAGAGATATTTGTTGAGCATCTACTATGTTCAGTGTTAATACAATAATAAACAAGTCCACTATGACTCCTGTCCTTATGAAGCTTTTATTGTAACAGGCATGTGTTGTGTTTAGTCACTCAGTCATGTCCAACTCTTTGCAACCCTTTGGACTGTAGCGCATCAGGCTTCTCTGTCCACGGGATTCTCCAGGCAAGAATACTGGAGTGGGTTGCCATGCCCTCCTCACGTGGATTTTCCCAACCCAGAGATCAAACCTAGGTCTTCCACTTTGCAGGTGGATTCTTTATTGTCTGAGCCACAAGGGAAGCCCATAATGGCCATGTTGATCATAAACAACCATAAAACAAAATAAATGTTTCAACTGAAACTTGTGATTGATACCATGAAGCAGGGGGTCAGGAGATTATACTGGGCAGCTGAATCCTGCCAGTGCCCTGTTTTATTTACTATCTGGTTTAACACAGAAAAACATTTACCAACCCCTTCTATGAATGAAACAAGTATAGATTCAAAACAATGGAGAGTAGACCATCTCAGAGAGAGTTCCAGGAGTGAATGACCTTTTAAAGTAGGTGACATTTAGCAGAGGTATGAAGGATGGGAAGAAGTCACCCATAAATAGATGAGGGCAAAGGGTCATCCTGAAATAGGCAATAGTGTGAGTGAAAACTAGAGGCTGGAAAAAGCAGGATGCTTGAAGACTTCAGAGATGACACCTTATATAAGTAGAGGGAATGATCAAGGAAGGAGGAGTTGACACATGATGGAGATAAAAACAGATTGATTTATCAATCTATCCACCCATCTATCTATCAAGATAAACCTCTGGCAGATGGGGAAAAAAAATACCTCTGTTTAAATACAAACCACCCAGCCCTTAGCCTATCAGTAAATACCTCTCAGATTTTGACTATGAATGTTGTTAACAGAAACAGCCAGTATATTGATGAAAAAGATAGGCTCTTCTCCAGCCGTTGAAATAAAGCTGGCATGAAGAAGGTTATTTGTGAGGCAAAGCCAATTAAATCTGCATTTACGCTGATTTTGCAGCAATTCCAGAGTGTTTTGGTTTTTTTTTCTTTTGAATGGCAGAGCTGGCAAAATGCTAACAAATTCAATGTACCATGTACCACATGAAGCCCAGAGAGTATTTCTAGAAAATGATGATGGTTTTCTAAACTAGTCAAAAAGGGGAGGGTTATTTTAGCCCTAATGCACTCCACTATATCAAGTTGTTTGCTTGAATTATTTATGTGTGTATTGCAATTTTTAAACTGGGAGCATCAGAGGCATTTATGCCAGTGAGAAGTTAAGGACCTCGTAGGTCATTCAAGGAGAATGTTAACTAGGGCAAGCAGCAGTGGCTGGAGAAATATGTCCAATCCACTTCACAAGTCACAGGGGCTTCACTGTCAGACGCACCTAGATATAAAGATGTATTTGGCTACTTTTCAACTGTGTATACTGAGATAATTACAACCCCTACCTGGAGCTTCAGTTCCCAGATCTCTAAACTGGAGATCTACATTCTGACATAGTATATTATTATGAGATTTACTAATGTGCCTGAAGAATGGAATATATAGTAAGTATGTAATGAGTCCTAGCTATTGTTGTTGTGGTTATTATTCTTTTACTTCAGGAAATCCCAATGAGCATAAGAATTCACAAGCTGAACACTGTGATTACTACTATGCACAAAGTATGCTGGTTATTCTAGTTGTGAAGACACACATTGTATGCAATTAAAATCCACAGAAAAAATTAGACCAGTATTTCATAAATATCCTTGAATACTTGTCTAAATATTGTTTCCCCAGCACCAACCCAAACCCCAGTGTATCAGAGTCTCCAAGGGAATGGCTGAAAGCTACGTGTCAAATAGACAACCAAATGATGATGCTGCTCATGTGGAAAGCTAGAATGATCAACCATACAAACAAACACAACACAAGATAGGATGGACCCTTGTCTTGAAAGAGATGTAGACAAAATACATTAGAAAAGTCAAGACAGGAGAAAGTTTCCTGAACAAAATTCTCACTTTGTGTCTTTGAGAACATATTTGTGAAAAAGGATGGTTATTACATACAATTAAAATGTGTGGCGTGTATGTGTGTGTGTGTATGTGTCTGCGTGTGTTTGCTGTGCTCAATCATGTCTGACTCTTTGTGATCCCATGGACTATAGCCACCAGCCTCCTCTATCCATGGAATTTTCCAGGCAAGAAAACTGCAGTGGGTTGCATTTCCTCTTCTGCAGAATCTTTCCAACCCAGAGATCGAACCTGTGTCTCTTGCATTGGCAAACCAATTCTTTACCACTGAGCCACTGCTGCTGCTGCTGCTGCTAAGTCGCTTCAGTCGTGTCTGACTGTGCGACCCCAGAGATGGCAGCCCACCAGGCTCCCCCGTCCCTGGGATTCTCCAGGCAAGAATACTGAAGTGGGTTGCCATTTCCTTCTCCAATGCATGAAAGTGAAAAGTGAAAGTGAAGTCGCTCAGTCGTGTCCGACTCCTAGCAACCCCATGGACTGCAGCCTACCAGGCTCCTCCATCCATGGGATTTGCCAGGCAAGAGTACTGGAGTGAGGTGCCATTGCCTTCTCCGACTGAGCCACTAGGGAAGCCCAAAAAGAAAATTAATAAGGTTAAATGATTAAAACTAATCTGGGTAAGAAAGTATTTATGTTTAGGCAAGCTTCTAGATTTGCAGTTGGAAAACCACATTCATCCATCTGCTAAAATATCATAAAATGTGAGTCATGTGTGTTCTGTAAGAAAATAGTTTGTTTTGTTCAAATCCGAATAGTGAAATCTTCTGGGCAACTAAGGAACTACCTTAGTAAGTATATATAGTTTATGCCCTGCTTTTCATGAAGGAACGTACCATAAGAACGTGGGTGTCAGCAAGTTAGAGTCCCCCAGAATGGAGAGTACTGAGATCAGCATAGCCTCTGAGGACAAGAACACCCAGCCCAGACCTTTAATAAACCATTTGAACAACTCTAATGGTAGATTTAAAGATAAATACACAGAGAGAGGTAGATCGAGAAACTTATTCTTTGGAGAAAAATCAGGAAAAATAGGAATGGGACTAGTGATGGTAGCAAAACTAGTAGTAGAAGGTGTAACACGGATGCGGTGGCAGTGTTGCACTTACTGTTTGTTGTTGTTATTCAGTTGTCCAGTCGTCTCGACTCCATGGACTGCAACACACCAGGCCTCCCTGTCCCTTACCATCTCCCGGAGTTTGCCGAAGTTCATGTTCATTGCATTCATGATGCCGTCTACCCATCTCATCCTGTGATGCCCTCTTCTCCTTCTGCCCTCTATCTTTCCCAGCAACAGGGACTTTTCCAATGAGTCATCTGTGTGCATCAGATGACCAAAACGCTAGAGCTTCAGCTTCAGCATCAGTCCTTCCAGTGAATATTCAAGGTTGATCTCCCTTAAGATTGCCTGGTTTGATCTCCCTGCTGTCCAGGGAAATTTCAGGAGTCTTCTCCAGCACCACAGTTCAAAGGCATCAATTCTTTGGCATTCTGCCTTCTTTATGGTCCAGATCCCACAACTGTGACCACTGGGAAGACCATAGCCTTGACTATATGGACCTTTGTCAGCAGAGTAATGCCTCTGCTTTTTTGTCATCACTTTCCTGCCAAGAAGCAATTGTCTTCTGATCTCATGGCTGCAGTCACTGTCCACACTGATTTTGAAGCCCAAGAAGAGGAAATCTGTCACTACTTCCACCTTTTCCCCTTCTATTTGCCATACAGTAATGGGGCTGGATGCCATGATCTTAGATTTTTTTTTTTTTTAATATTTTGACTTAAGCCAGCTCTTTCACTCTCCTCCTTCACCCTCATCAAGAAGCTCTTTACTTCCTCTTTGCTTTCTGTACCTACTGTATTCCAATACTAAAACCTTGTGTGCAACCTCTGAACCAATCTTCTGCCCTCTTATGGATGGGTCCTAGTGCTGTCCCCATTTCACAAAGGAACAAAACCAGCTTTGAAGCAATTAAACCCTAAACCTCTTACGTTAGGTCACAGGCTTATGAATGGTTAAGCTAAGACTTAAACCCATGCTGTCTATCTCTGAGACTATTTTTTTTTAATCCCAGTAAAGTTGTGTCCCTTGAAGTAGGAATGTGATTATAAAGAATCTGACTTCATTTTTTGATGTTTGACTGTTTACAGTTTTTAGACTCCCCCGTCCTATTTTTCCCTTATGCTCTGCTCCTGGACGAGCTGATAAGAAAGCCTGGCTGCTTCCCCTTTGCAGTCCACTGTAGAATTCAAACATTTGTCCTCTGGGAACTCTCATTAGCATCACCCCCTAACAAAGTAAATGCCCAAACTGGTTTCTCTTCCTTTCCAGACTGCTTTTCTTTTCCTGTTTGAGAATCCTGTCCTACTCTCCCAGAGATCTCAATTATATAAATAGTAAAATATTCCTGTGTGTGTGTGTGAGAGAGAGATGTCCTCAGTCTTGACCTACAAAACTAGATTTTGAATGGGGCTTCCATCTGCCTCTGCAGGAGACCGTGACAAATATGTCATTTAACATCTTCAACTCTTATTTTTCCTCCTGTGCATTATTTTTGTATCCCACACCAGTCACCCATCCCCTCTCCCTGTTGTACTCAGGAAAATTCCTTCAAGAACAGCAGTAGCAAATATTGAACACAACAGAGCTGCTTCTTGGAAATCACCCCTAACTAAATATAGTCCAAATTCCTCCTGAGATTCTGTGGCTACTTTGACATTCTTTTCATCTTTATTTTTTTCCACAGACAGCCATTGTTGATCAGTTTTGAGAAGAGGGGTGAAATCTTATCCCAATATAGACTTACAGGTTTGTTTTAGAATAGGCTGAAGATATTTCTCAACCAGATCTGGGTATATAAGATGCCCAAGATACAGTGGTTGTTGGAAATACTAAGGAAAAGGGGAGGAAAACTGTTGCAAATGCCAGTAAAAGAGGCAGGAAAAATAAACAACACCAGGAATATACCTGAGATAAAATAGGACCTCAGGGGCTTTAGTTTATAAAGTTGAGTCCTGTGCTTCTCCAGTAAATATTTTCTCATGGTCTGATTAAAAAAAAAAAAAAAAAAGATAATCAATGAAGTGACAACAAAACTCATTTTCCCCAGCAATAACTGAGTAGTGCCCATTAGAGGGACCCCTGTAGGTACCCTCAAATTCTCGAGAAAATATCATGACATTAAGCTCAAGGTGTGACACAGCTGGCTGAATATCCCTTGAAAATGTTTTGCCTTTCAGCTGCAAAAGTTCTTCTAACAAAGTGGATGTTAGAAGAAGCTCCCAGGCACCCCTGGCTATGTCTATAGCTCATTATCTCCTCATTACAGGGAAGCTGAAGGGGCATGAGGAAAATGCATTCAGAAAGACACATTCATGTTTTATTGATTGCCAACAGAGCTCAAGCCTCTGAATTCTCACACTTTAGGATATTTTGTTAGGAAAAATAAGTACAATTGGCCCTTGTTTACATGCCCTCTTCCTTCTGGTACATTGATTCCAGCACAGCACAAAATTGAGCATCTTTCCCAATTAGATTCTCATGAGCCACCTCCACACATAAGCTAAAGTGAGGCTTTCAGTAATCACATGACTTATCGTCTCCAAGGATTTGAAGCATATCCCACTAATTGAATCCCCTCTTTTGATGAATAAGGACACTGAGTTCCAAAAAGGTAAATTGGATTGTCCACAGTCACACAGCCAGTGAGTGACAGAGCTTACGTTGGAACTCAGGGTTCCTGGTATCATTTCTTCACACTTTTTAAATTATTCTGTGTGAGTTAAGTTCATTCAGTCATGTCTGACTCTGCTACCCTTTGGATTGCAGCCCACCAGGCTCCTCTCTCCATGGGATTCTCCAGGCAAGAATACTGGAGTGGGTTGCCATCCCCTTCTCTAGGGGATCTTCCGGATCCAGGGATCAACCCCACATCTCTTATGTCTCCAGTGTTGGCAGGCCAGTTCTTTACCACTGGCATCACCTGGGAAGCCCTTTAAATTATTCTAACAAACCTATATATCAGTCACCCTTTCTGGAGAGAAAAGCAGAAGTTTTAAACTCTCCTGTATTGCTATTAAAAACACATAGTCCATAGCCCATCTGTTGGTATACTTAATAATTATGCTTGCCGATTATATTAATAGTTGACAGACTAGGTAGGCAGTTGTTCTTAGGCTGGTCAGGTAATAAATTGAGGAACTTAGAATATTTCACTGTGACATAGAGATGCAACTTAGACAATGTGTGAGTCCTCTAGAGGAAGAAGGAGTTGATTAAATCTTAAGGACAGAGGCATCTAGAACCAAGGAGAAGTGGTTGTGAGTATAGACTTTGAAATCAGAAAGAATGATATAAACTTGGGCAAAGTGATTAAATTTTTTATTTCAGTGTACATGCCTGAAAAATGGAAGCAATAATAACTACCTTATAGGGCTGCAGTGAAAATTATATCAGACCATATAAATAGTGACTTTTTATTGGAGAGATATATCAGGCAGTGTTCTAATCACTTCACATGTGTTAATTTATATTTGTCCTCACACAACCCTATGAACCAAATGCTATTATCTTGATTTGGCCAATGGAGAAAACTGAGCAGAGAAGAAAGAGCTTCTAGTCAAAATATCAAAGTTGTTGATTAGGGCAAACTAGCATCAAACCTTATGATGTTTACTATTGTGCTAAATACATATGGAATCTTTTAAGGACTTTTAAACTAAGTACATAGTAAGTGCTCCAAAAAGTAACTTCTATGAGCATTATTATCTTATTGATGCTGATGATGAGGGTAAAGAGGTGAGGAAGGAGGAGGAGATGAAACCACAAAGGAGTAGGTGATAATAATTAAGTGTCTTGCCCAAGGTCACTTAACTGGTGTTTCAGCAAGAAAAGGCATTGTTCAGTAACAACAATCTTCAAAATGTCAACAGATTTAGAAAAGAAATAAAAATAGTCTATTTTGCTGATGTTATAGGCCAGCTATCTGTCAGCACAGAAAGGTGGGGAAAGTCTACTTATGTTCACTCAAGGACTCAGAATCTTGTCTCAAGACTCAAGTCTCAACACGTCCTTCTGTGATCAGCGCAAAAGGAAAGGAATATGGCCAAACATTGCCTAACATAGATACATATCACTTCCACTCACAGTGAAGTGTCCAAGATAAGCCATAAATCACACCTAATTTCAGAGTGTGGAGGGACATGCCGTCATAAAATGGTGCTCATATGAAGAGGGAATTGAACATTTATAAATAGCCTTAATGACTCTGTAATTAACAAGCAGGAGAGCAAGAATCAAAAGTGGGAAGTTTGGGTAGATGTTGGTTTTTAAGGATCATCTAACCCTTAGTTTTTTATGACTGCACCACAACTTACCAGAAACTTTGTGAATTAAAGCAACACACATATAGTATCTCATATTTCTTAGGTCAGAAGTCCAGGTGATCTCAGCTGAGTTCTCTGATCCATGTCTCACAAGGCTAAAGTCAAGAAGTTTGCCAAGTTGGGCTCTTAGGCTTGAGGAAAGAATCTAGTTTGTTGTGACTTGGTGGAAAGTTAACACTCCCTTGCTGCATCTCAAGTCAGGGCCTCTCAGTTCTACTAATGACCATTCCTATCTCTTTTCACCTCAAGCCAGGAACAATCTATCATATCCATCTCAAATTTCAAATTTATTTGCTCTCTCCTGCCACCATGCACATAAAACTATATGATTTTAAGGACCTGTCAGGCCCAGCCAGGTAATCTCCACTGTGACATACAATGGAACACAACTGTAGAACTGATAGCTCATAACATTCCCAAGTTTTGATAATATCTCTGGAACATCTCTGGTGAGCCATTTTGGGAAATTTGCATGCTACATCAGCACTGACCAGTGAATTGCCTTCCAAAGCATGCATTCTCTTTATTGCAAAAATTACTTCCTGGACTAGAAAATTATCTTTCAATTACATTGCAGAGAGGATATTTTGGTACTAGAATTTACATTAAATACCTTCCTTTTGCCTTTTTTTCACACAGAAGAAATAAATGGAAGCCAACAATATTAGTTTTGTATTGTTGCTGTAGCAAACTACCACTACTATAGTGACTTTGTCCAGATTTGCTTTCTTATAGCTCTGGATATAAGAAATCTGACACACATCTCCATGGGCTAAAATCAAAATGTAATTAGGGATGTGATTCTATAGCCTTTAGGAAAACCTGCTGTTGACTTTTTACAGATTGTAGGAACTGCCTACAGTTCTTGGCTCATGCCCCCTTCCTCCATCTTTAAAGCCTACACGTGGCAAGTGGAGTCTAAACATTTCATTTCCCTGCTTCTTCATCTATAACTGAAACTCTCTTTAACCAAATGTTCTTCAGGGTTCTAAAAGAGTCTTTGTTTTTAATGACTCATACAATTAGATTTGACAGTTTCAGATAAACCAGTATAATCTCCCCATCTCAAGATCCATACCTTTAATCACATCTACAAAATCAGTTTTGTAATATCAGGTAACATATTCATAGATTTCAGGGACTACAACTTAGAAAACTTTGGAAGTCATTGATCTGCCTACCACACTGAGTTAACCTAAAAGAGTGAAAATCTATTGGAAGGATCCATGTATTTTTCAGGTAAAATAAGGATTTCCAGAAGGGTTTGAAATAACATACCAGAAGGATTATTGTAATCTCTCCGCATATGTTTCTTTTGCTCCTCCTGAAAATCTGTTCTACTTTTCTTTCCCAGCAGAACCACCTTTTCTTTTTCACCCAACCCACACAGCAGAATAACCTTTCATCATCTCCTGATTTTATGATACCAATCTACCTGCCTGCAGAGGTTGTCTTGACTCTTTCTCAGACCATATTTCCAAAAGAACTAATAACACGGGTCTTATCCTTGGTCTAATATGTCACACAAAGTGGTGTAGGGTGCCTTTTAACTAATGAATAAACACAGTACAGCATTCCATATAATAGGATATTATTCAAGAGAGAAAAGGAATAAAGTACTGATTCATGCTGAAGCCTTGAGAATACACTAAGTGAAAGAAGACATACACACACAGAAAGTCCCACTTATTCAGTCATTTCATTTATATCAAATGTCTATATTAAGCAACTACACAGAAACTGAGAGTGGATTAGTGGTTGCCTAGAGCTAGAAGATTGAGAGTAAATGTGGAGTGAACAACAATGGGGATAGGAATACCTTTTTGAGATGATAAAATGTCTTTAAAATGATTCTGGTGATGGTGTCTGTGATGGTTGGTACTGATTGCACAATTCTTTGATTATACTGAAAAATGTTGAATTGTTTAAAGTTGTGAATTCTATAGTTCATGCTTTGTATCTCATAAGGAACTCATATTCTTTGAAGAGATATATGTGAATATATATCTATATATATGAGTATATATGTGAGTATTATATATATATACTACTTTTCATGTAGTCATTAATCACTTATTCTAAAATTATAGAGATAAAAATGGATATTTTATACAAATACTAAAACATACATAAGTTAAGTTTATACATTACATATACTTTCTAGACCTTATTTTCTTTTATTTGGTCTTATTCTATACCCAAAGTCAATTGGCTAGTTTTCCTACCAAAGAAGTATTAAAAACAGTCAATTAGAAGATGGATAATAGACACTCTGAAGTTCATGAGAAAAAAAGTGAAAGTTGTCCAACTAACATAAGGATATAATAAAAATAAATTTTATGAATTAATAATGTAATTAGGGGCATTTATTTACAGACCATGCAACTGGTCTCTCTACAACTGATGTCTATAAAAAAGTTGCAGTAATTAAGTTTGTTTGTTTGTTTTTAACTTAAATATACAGTTCTATGTATTTAAGACAGGTACAGGGAGGACATATATTTTCAAACTTATTTTCTGCCAAAATGATTGGTTTCAAACAAACTTAGATCTTAATGTTGGATAGTTTAGATACCTCTGGTATATTTTTATGTAATAATTAATTCCACAGTTATTCCAGATGAAGAATATAACATCATTTAATGCTTCCTTATGGCTAATAAATGTGGACCATGTAGGAATGTAGGAAAGCTGTATCTATACCATACATATATCTTCAGTGGAGATGCCTCAGCCTCTTTATGCATATGTGTGTGCCTATTTGTGGGGAGGAGGAAGGAAGTGTGCAACCTGGGTAGGTTCAAAAATGTCCTGTGAAGGACCAAACACTTCTTCCTAATGACTTTGTAATCCAAATCCAATGTCAGCACAGTGTTGACACTGGCTCCTCAAAGTATGATTTTATCATACTTGTATACAGGTGACATCCACAACTGATTATGCTCTTTGCTAATTTTCTTGATTGTCTGTCCAGTTCAACTTTCTCCTCAGCAATCTTTCCTGGTTAGTAAGTGAGTAGTTCAGAGTATTGCATATACAAAATATATTGTTGTTTCTGAATGTGTCCCACTTATATTTCAGGCCATAACAACAAGCTAAAGTCATTTAAGGAGAGAGGAAATAAATAGGGTTCTGTAAATGTCAGTGCTGGGAGACTATGACTACATGATCACATTCTGGTTCAGGGTTTCCAGGTGCTTGTGAACAGAAGGATCTGGGGCTTCTGAAAAAGAAGTTGAGAAATATGCTTTGAAGTACTTAGTATTTTCAAATTAAGTTTTATTATTTTCATTTTAGACTGTGATTTGTCCTTGAGAATTCCTTCTAATTCTCAGTTTGTATTATTTCACATGTGTTTTATGTTTCAGATGAACTGATTATGAGCATTACTGACCTACCAGCCAGGGTATCTCAAAAATTGTGCTGAACATGGGCCTGTCAGCATGGTTGTAAATCCATATGAATATTGCTTACCTTAGAGTCAACATGCAAACTGGTCATCAGTACTGAGCATTTCTCTTTTTTATATATATTTGTGTGAGTTGTGAACACGTTCTACCTTATTTTAACTACCTTATGTCTCACAATGTAATTATTTGAAAATAATTGCTTTCTCATATTAAAACCACTTGTAAAATTAGAGAGGGAGTAAAAATTTGTACATATTATCCCCCCTAAAATAAAATTATTGCTGTTATCATTGGATGAACATCATCTGTCAAAAACGACAGTGTTTTAGGATGGAAATATTTGTCAGCTGCATCTAAAAATACTAAAATTATTAGGAAGTATTGCTGAGGTTGTTTGAGAGAAGGAATGAGTTCTTTCTTTTCCTACACAAATTTGGATTTTCCTTGAAATAAATGTGTTGTCCTCGAACTCAGAATCTGTACCAAAATGCACTAAGGAATTGGGAAAATTGAATATCTTTAAGAATCTCCCAAATACTCTACTGTATGTTTTAAGGTTAGCCCAAACTGAGTACTCATGTTTATGTGTATACAAACACACACACACACACACACACACACACACACACACACATTTATATTTTGGAGTGGTAATTAAAAATTATCCTGTGTCACCAAGGAAAATAAAGCCTCTTCAAACCTTTTATAAAGAGAAATAAGAACCTTGCCGAAGTAACTGAATTACATTCAGGAAATTACATTTCTTAACAAATGATGAATTAAAATAAAAAGTCCATCTCACATTTTTCTAATAGCTGCTAATATTTCTTCTTCGAGTCTCTGTCATGATAAGACCTTAAACTGACCTCCAGTTATGTTCCCCTTTTGGTATTCACACCAGAAGGAATTGTATAACTCCTTCTCCTTGAGTGTGAAGAGGACTGGTGACTTGTTGCAAACCAATAGAATATGGGAAAGGTGAGGGAATGTCACTCCCTTGATTAGGTTACAGTATATGTCAAAGGTTATGGGATATCACCTGAAATTGCATTACATTATATAAGACTCAATCCTTTGTGAAGACCTACACTAGTTTCTCCCACTCTCCTGATGGTAGTGAAGAAGTGAACAGACGTATCATGAGCAGTCTGTAGGAAAACCATGTATCTGGAAACTACAGGAGGTCTTTAGGACCTCAGTGACCCATAAGAACAAACCAGCAAGGAACCAAGTTCCTCATTCCTTCACTCATAAGGAGAACAATTCTGCCAGCAACGTAAATGAGCTTGGAAATGAACCCATCCACAGTTTAGCCCTCAGATGAAGAGCTAGTTCCTGACTACACCTTCCTTGTAGCCATACAGAGGAAACAACAATCAGATTTCTGATATGAACCAATAAATGTGTGATAGTTGAATCTGCAAGCATGTAGCAATCTGTTAAGTAGTAATAATAAAGTTTCCTAAATCAAGTGTAAGTGTGGACAAAATATGACTTGAATACAACATATATATTCAACAAATTGACAGCGTAGGTAGTCAGAAGTTATGATTTAATGTTCTTCACTTTTGTTTAAAAATCAAAATGTAAGTCTGACAAAATGTTAGACTGATACAAAAGTGTTATGCATCATTCAATGAAAAGCTTAAACTCTAACACCTATTGCCATCAGTAAACTTCCTGTATTCATTTGTGTGTGTGTGTGTGTGTGTGTGAGAGAGAGAGTATTTCAGCCTTTCTCATGGTTGGTCCCCAGAAAACATAAACACAAGAAACAAAATTCTCTTACAGAGAAATCTACCCAGACTATAAGTCTTCTTGTATTGTTCCTTATGATTTCATATTTATTATCTTTCATTATATGCATGTGGCAAAAAATTGTTCATAAATATGAAAGACTGCAGAATAAAAAACAGATATAATTCACACAGTAAAGATACTTCGTAGACAGTGGCATAATTAATCCTCAAATAACCTTATGTTGAATGGTTTCTCATGCCCATTTTGTTGATTGTTAAGCAGTTTAAATGATTTATCCAGTCACTCTTAGTATGCAGCAGAGTAGGAAGATTTGATAATTAATTTTATGTTCCAACTTAACTGAGCCATGGAATGCACAGCTATGTGGTAGAGCATAATTCTGAGTGTGTCCATGAGGGTGTTTCTCTTGAGGGTAAGGTGTAAACCCATTCACTGAGTAAAATGAATCATAGTCCCCAATGTGCGTGGACCTTATCCAGTCTGTGGGGCATCTGAATAGAATGAAAAGTCTGAGTCTCCCATATGAATAATAGGGAACTCATCCTGCCTGACTTCGTTTGAGCTGGAACAATCACTGAAGTGATTGTTTCTTATATTTGGACTCAGAGTAAATTATCAGCCCTTTCTGGGTATCTGCTGGTCTTTGGACTGTAACTTAAAACATGGGTTCTACAGGATCCCCAACTTCTTGACTTTGTGGTAATAACATGTTTCTAAATAGAAGTACTGACTTCTCAGCCTCTGTAATCATGAGTCAATTCTTTATAAATAAATAAATAAACATTTATCCTGTTGGTTCTGTTAGCCAAAGAAAACCCTACCTAAAATATAAGTCGAGCACTGGCCTCACTAATCTCTAAGTGCTTTTCCTACCACTTTCCTCCTTCCCTGTAAATAACAGCATCCCTCTCCCTTTTAAAAAATAAGACTAGTAGAGAAATAAAAATACCTTACTTGTATACCATAATGTATATTTTTGCATGCATAATCTAAATTGTTAAACACACTTATTCTTTATAGGAAGTGCCCTTTTCTTCAAGTGTTCAAACATCAAAATGTAAAAGAAACAGAAGAGCTGTGCTCATAGGAGCAAGGAGTTATGGTCAGGGCACTCATCACCCTACCCCTCCTGAAATTCCAGAGCCTCACACACACACATACACACACACAAATATCTTGAAGAAACAGTAAATATTTCGACTGGTGTTCATCAAAACCCTGGTGGTATATAAGATAGGAATCATTACCTTTATTTAAAATAGAAAAAAAAAGATTGGATTTAAGTGAGGCTTACATGGCAATAATCTATGTTATTGCCTTTCAGTAAGATCTAACAGAGGTGTCCTAATGTGGGCACTAGATTTATGGCCTCATCACTTCCTAAATGGTCAATTCTAAAGAAGTCGGTCCTTTCCAGTTAAATCTTCATTCAAGTCACTTCTAAGCATCCCTAGGATGTTTGTCATCTCAGATAGCTTCATGAAACCATTCCAATTCTACTGACCATCTCTACCTGAAATAAAAATAATACAGAAATTGGTCATATTTTATACTGACAGCAAGACAATTACAAAAGCCAGCATAAGCCTAATTATTAAGAGAAAATTTTACTTGTTTTACCAAAGAAAACATACTTTGTTTCTCTTGCTTAATTTGTTTATCTGAAAATAGAGATGATGACGGTTATGGTATCTCATGGAATTTGCTATAACAATTGAAGTAACATATGCAACTGTACCTGTAATATGTAAGAGCCAGTTGCATTAGATATTAATAGATTTGTGAATTCTTTGTAAGGTAAATATTTTTTTAATTTTCAAATATTGAATTGCATATATAGAAAACATAGTTAGAAAATCAATGACAGATTACCTCAGTGAAGAAGAACAGCATTTTCTGTAATAACATTACAGAATAGAATTTCAATTTATTTTCAATAAATCCAATCACATTGAAGTATCAGCTAGCATATTGAAATATCAAATGTCAGATTACCTCAATCAGACCAATGTGAAATGTCTCATGCTTAAAAATATAACTGGTTTTTGCTTGTACATTAAATTACTGTTTGCCCACAAACTGCGATTTCAACTTTTGCCTACCTGCAGGTGAATGGAGTGCTAAGTGGGGTTATAGATAAACTATATACCCTCTTTCATAAGCCTCCTTGTCTGTCTGTGGCTCATTACTTTCCAGAACATCACAGACTTACAATACAGAAGGCACTCAGAAAGCAGTAAGGCAAGAATACAGAGTTTCCTTGTAGTTTTGGTGATGCCTCCTCCCCTTATATCATGGCACATCACATGAAACCAGAAGAAATGTCTCTCTAACCTTAGGGGAATTCTTGGCCTCATAATCTGCATGTTGGGGTCTAGAGATTGACAGATCTGGCAGACTCTGTGCTTTCAGAAAAAAAATATAAAATGTACTAATCAACAAGAATTTTCATAAAGTTTTTAGTTAACTCATTAACTATCTTAAACTCCTGGGCTGAGTCCCTACAGAGAATTGATGTGTTGTCTGTACTGAGTCATACGACACATGATTAGAGAATGTCAGTTACTTACCTAAGTATCCAAAGTCCTTCAAATCTGGCTCCCAAATAAGAAGCATCATGCTAAAATGAAAATGAATCTGTGAGTCAAGGTATCTAGATCTTAATTCTTCGGCCACTTGACTTTGTGAGTCCCTGCTGTTAAGCTTTTCTGGGCCTTTGTATGCTCACTGTGAAGTTGAAACTATTGCGATCCCTATTTAAACAAATAGGAAAACTGATGGTCAAAGAGTTTAGGTGTTTTGTATAAGGTTGCACAGCCACTATGCAGTAGAATCAGGTGTAGTTGGCACCAGAACTCATGCCCTCAAACCCTCCCTTACATTTGCTACTGTACTGAATGTTTATCAAATCATTCTGAACAAGTTTCAGCATGAATCACTGGTTTCCACAAAGCATAACCTTTTATTTTACTTACTCTACGGTCCTAGGCAGATGACTCAACTTTTCTGAGCTTCTCTTTCCTCATCTGTAAAATGAAACAGGAGTTATATAATAGCAGGTAATTCATAAGTTTATTTCAAGGACTAAATGGATTATCATCTATAAAGTACTTAGAAAAGTACCTCAATAAGTATTAAATATTAACATTAGTATTAATTAGTATTACTATTGCTGTTATTACCTGATGCTACCTGGTGGCTTTAAGCAGAAATTAAGAGCAGAGCCAGTACCAATAGACAGGCTGATGTGTCAATCACATATTAATTAGCAGTTTAATAAAATCAAGAATCACTTAAATGCTTACATTTAAAATATCACAGAAGGCAGATTTGGATTAAAACTAGAGTCGTAATTTCTCAATGCTGGAAAAATGCTTAGAATCAACTAGGAGCTTTCAAAAATATCCACACCCAAGTCTCATCCAATACCAGTTAAGATTATCAGCATCCTTACCTTTTTAAAGCACTCCAACAGCAGTTGGTTTGAACTAGTTAAAAATGAACCACTTTACAAAGGATTTCAAAATTTCCAGGAAAGTTATTATTTGGGGAGGGGAATGGGACTAAAAAATGTTCTAGCCAGATATTTTTGTCTTTTCACTTTTCTGTGCTGACTTCTGCTGTCCTCCTGGATAGGGAAAAACATTCTTCTAGTTCCTCCATTTCCAAAAGTTGATTTAAGCACTCTTTCCCTGCCTTGGCTATTCCATATTCCAATTGCCACCTCTCTCTGACAGCTACCCCAGTCCTACTTAAAATGACCATTTCTCGGCTGACCCTATATCTCTTTATCTTGCTGACTAGGTGTTCAAGAAGAGCATTCAGAAATTTAAAAATCTTAATTGTGAAAATCAGCCTGACATTGTCAGGTAAAATAAAGAGTAGGAGAAAGCAAAATTTAATTTGCTTGTCCTCAATATAGCTTTACTTCTGTCAGTTTTAGGCATGGTTTTCCATTTTTTCATGGTAGTAAGGACTAGGAATGTGTGTGGGCTCAAAGATGGAAACAACTCAATTCTGCAGTCACTGAGCCATGCCAAATCCTCTCTCTGCACAGAAACTACGAGTAACCTTTTGGATGAATGCAAAGATTCCTTTCAAGATAGTTACCCATATCCAACTTGATAGGTGAACTGGGCCAGTAGACTGTGATTACTAATTAGCAAGGGAACAATGTTAAGATCTAAACTAATAGAATTATGTAAAGTTTAAAAAAAAAAAAAAAAAGATCTAAGTGTTTACTACACAGTAGTCTTCAGTCCATGAAAGTCTGCTTTGTATACATATACCCAGTGAGTTCTCAACTGTTGCTGCTGCTGCTGCTAAGTCGCTTCAGTCGTGTCCGACTCTCTGCGACCCCATAGACGGAAGCCCACCAGGTTCCCCATCCCTGGGATTCTCCAGGCAAAAACACTGGAGTGGGTTTCCATTTCCTTCTCCAATGCATGAAAGTGAAAAGTGAAAGGGAAGTCGCTCAGTCGTGTCCGACTCTTAGCGACCCTATGGACTGCAGCCTACCAGGCTCCTCGGTCCCTGGGATTTTCCAGGCAAGAGTACTGGAGTGGGGTGCCATTGCCTTCTCCTCTCAACTGTTAGTGTTGTGTTAATTTAAGCTATTCATTCAACTTAGGTATTTACTCTGTCAGGAATGGTAATGAAAGAAAAGAATGTGAAATGAAGGCACAGTTCCTGGCCTCAAAGAAAGCATGGTCCAGCTGTCCATCTATGGGAGGAAAAAAATTGTATGACTGTAAGATGATTGCTAAATGTAGAGAGAGACACAGCTTGGCTGAAACACTGGAGCAGTACCTAACTTATCCTCACTCAAAATTGTTTTTTGAGTAGATTGGAGTCTACTAGGGCTCTCCTTATGGAAAGACGAACACAGCCTGTGCAGAGAACTAGAGAGGAAAGAAAACAAGGTTTGTCTGCAAGATTGCAATAGCATGGCATGACTTGAGTGAGTCAGAGAGGCTGGCTGAGATCACACCATGGGCATTTTTGTGATGGAATCTAGAGCTTAACTTTTATCCTGAAGTATACATAAAATATCTTCAGGTTTTAAGCAGGAGAGTGACACAATGTGGTTTTCACTTTAGATCAGGAGAGAAGTACTTTGGGGTATTAGATTTAAAAGTCACATGGGATGTCACAGAGAAATAATCGGATTTTTGAGGGAATTCCACATTATATTACATTAAAGAGCAGATGAGACAACGGAGAAAGATTTTAGGCTGGAGGGGATAATACCAAAATAGGACATCTGGTGCCATGAGAAAGAGAGAAAATTTATTTGTGATTTCTGGGCATGAATGGAACTGTCACTTATTAGAAACATATTCCCATTCAGCATTTAAAAAATACACACCTCTAGATGTTTGGAGTTGTTCCAAGATGGGAAGGTTTGCCAGTTGCTTCTGGTTGGGGCTGTAAGAGCAAAGACCTGATAGGAACTTGGGTAGGTATATTTAAGTCTTTTACAAAGACTCTGTGCCCTCGTGGGTAGCTTTGGTCTATATGCAGCCACTGGAAAGTGTGCTGATGAAACAAACCAGTAAAAAGGTCAGTAGTGGGACAAACTTCCTTAAGGTCTGAGATAGAAGTTCAGATAATGAGAATTCTTTGTACTCATTGCAGATACATGCTTTCAATTAAAAGCAAATAATGAAGCAAAGGTCCTTGAAAATCTGTGGCCTTCACCTTGTAACCAAAAGTACATGATTCAAAGGGTTCTTGATTGGCTCCTCCTGGCAAGGCACCTTGCCTCATTTTTTTTCTACCAACTATCATGATTCCCAGGACACAGACTCATCTTTACAGTTGCATTGCTAAACATCTTTCTCTTATTTTTCTTTCCAAAAACCTGGAGGCAAAAATATAGTTCCTGAAATGATACATTTTAATTAAAAAATATTTTGTTCCAGTTTTAACCTGGAACAAAAAATAACACTTGTATTCATGTTTGGGTCTAAGGTAATATTTATGTTATATATATATAATTCTATATTATATATCTTTAATGCATTATCTTATGATCTATATTATTCTAAAGAAGGCAGTCTATGAGTGAAAGGAATATTTATGGTGATGCTGTGGGAGGTAAGAGAAGGGATGGTGTTCAAACTGCTCTTCCTTTAATATCCATTTCACTGACAAACGTGGACCAGTTTGGTGCCCATCTGAACGGAGATACAGAACCATTTTGCTTGACATTTCACTTGACATTTTGAATTAATTTGCTTTTGCAACCATGGAACCAGTATAAAATTCGCATGTTGTCGATTGAAAATTTTAGAGCACTGTACTCAGGATCCATTAGGTTGAACCATAACAAGTTGCAGATATTTAAACATTTCAACCTGAAAAATGACAGCTTCTGTGATTTAGCCTAAGAGAAGCCTCAGTTTCAGTCTTTGCCCTACCACAAGGGGGCTTGAGTATTAAATCAGCTATTCAATCTCTTAGAACCTAAATTTTTCTTACCCAGTTAAATGTGGACAAAAACAGCAATCTGTTCCAGGTGATACGTAGATTAAACGAGACAAAGACACTGAGTTGGGGACACACTTTTTAAAAAGGTAAAATGCTTTGAATTGCCTTACCATTCTCAAAAGCCCAGTAAGACTGTTATGTTCTTCAACTCTCACTCCCTACTGGTTAAGTGATTTCTTGGTTAGAATACACATAGGATTACATACTTTTATTTCTTTCTGGATATGATACGACTTTTCTTTCATTGATCATTTATTCTCAAAGCTATTTTTCTACTTTCCTGGATTTACTGTATAGATTTCTTCTCAATGGGTAGAATATTTATACATTTCATTAACTGTGTACTCAGACTTTCTACTTTGTTCATCCAGGAAAATACTCAGTAGAAAATATGCTTGAGGATTGTTCCTGTTACCACTGAGGAACTGAAATTAATTCCCTTACAATTTCTAAGAGCTTCAAACATTTGTTTTATTTAGGAATCAAATAGCTGTGCTGGAAATGCTTTTATTACTGTTAATGTGCTTTTGTCCTTTATATATGGGTGATACATTTACCAACATTGGTCTGACAGGACTTTCAACAACTTTAATCTAGACTTTGGTACCAGGCTTCTAAGAGATCTTTCAACCTTCACTTTCCCTTCCCTTGAAATCTGTTGTCCAACTTAACATCAGAATTTAACTTCTAATCACAGATTACACTAGCCTCTATTTAAGAAGAATCTTGCTTGACTCCGTGCTCAAAAGGTTAAATTCACACTTTATGGTTCATTATACAAGATCTTCTTTTTTTTTTTTTTTCAGAGTTTTTATTTTTTTATTTTATTTTTTTAAATTTTATTTTATTTTTAAATTTTACATAATTGTATTAGTTTTGCCAAATATCAAAATGAATCCACCACAGGTATACATGTGTTCCCCATCCTGAACCCTCCTCCCTCCTCCCTCCCCATACCATCCCTCTGGGTCATCCCAGTGCACTAGCCCCAAGCATCCAGTATCGTGCATCGAACCTGGACTGGCAACTCGTTTCTTACATGATATTTTACATGTTTCAATGTCATTCTCCCAAATCTTCCCACCCTCTCCCTCTCCCACAGAGTCCATAAGACTGTTCTATACATCAGTGTCTCTTTTGCTGTCTCGTACACAGGGTTATTGTTACCATCTTTCTAAATTCCATATATATGCGTTATTATACTATATTTATGTTTTTCCTTCTGGCTTACTTCACTCTGTATAATAGGCTCCAGTTTCATCCACCTCATTAGAACTGATTCAAATGTATTCTTTTTAATGGCTGAGTAATACTCCATTGTGTATATGTACCACTGCTTTCTTATCCATTCATCTGCTGATGGACATCTAGGTTGCTTCCATGTCCTGGCTATTATAAACAGTGCTGCGATGAACAGTGGGGTACATGTGTCTCTTTCCCTTCTGGTTTCCTCAGTGTGTATGCCCAGCAGTGGGATTGCTGGATCATAAGGCAGTTCTATTTCCAGTTTTTTAAGGAATCTCCACACTGTTCTCCATAGTGGCTGTACTAGTTTGCATTCCCACCAACAGTGTAAGAGGGTTCCCTTTTCTCCACACCCTCTCCAGCATTTATTGCTGGTAGACTTTTGGATCGCAGCCATTCTGACTGGTGTGAAATGGTACCTCATAGTGGTTTTGATTTGCATTTCTCTGATAATGAGTGATGTTGAGCATCTTTTCATGTGTTTGTTAACCATCTGTATGTCTTCTTTGGAGAAATGTCTATTTAGTTCTTTGGCCCATTTTTTGATTGGGTCGTTTATTTTTCTGGGGTTGAGCTGTAGGAGTTGCTTGTATATTTTTGAGATTAGTTGTTTGTCAGTTGCTTCATTTGCTATTATTTTCTCCCATTCTGAAGGCTGTCTTTTCACCTTGCTTAGAGTTTCCTTTGATGTGCAGAAGCTTTTAAGGTTAATTAGGTCCCAGAGCTAGAACAAATAATTTCACAATTTGTATGGAAATACAAAAAACCTCGAAGAGCCAAAGCGATCTTGAGAAAGAAGAATGGAACTGGAGGAATCAACCTACCTGACTTCAGGCTCTACTACAAAGCCACAGTTATCAAGACAGTATGGTACTGGCACAAAGACAGAAATATTGATCAATGGAATAAAATAGAAAGCCCAGAGATAAATCCATGCACATATGGACACCTTATCTTTGACAAAGGAGGCAAGAATATACAATGGATTAAAGACAATCTCTTTAACAAGTGGTGCTGGGAAATCTGGTCAACCACTTGTAAAAGAATGAAACTAGACCACTTTCTAACACCATACACAAAAATAAACTCAAAATGGATTAAAGATCTAAATGTAAGACCAGAAACTATAAAACTCCTAGAGGAGAACATAGGCAAAACACTCTCTGACATACATCACAGCAGGATCCTCTATGACCCACCTCCCAGAATATTGGAAATAAAATCAAGATCTTCTTAAAGTACAAGTTGGTGTTAGATTATCTCCTTCATTTCCCCTCGCATCTCCTGAATCCAGTTTACTAAACTCTTATCATCATCCAAATATTCTGTTACAAGATACTCTTCTCTCTGACTGTTCACAACTTAGTTCTCTACCTGGAGAGACTTCTTTGTCTTCTTTGACTAGTAAAATCATCCTTATAAGACAGCTCAAATGCCATCTCTCTGTGAAAGTCTCCTCTCCTCCCTGAGGCTATTAATCATTTATTCTTCTCTGTTTCTCATAAAACTGTGCTCATACTTTCCATTGTGATTACGCTTTTACTTACGTTTCTCTCTTTCTGTAGTCTGTGACCTCTTGTAAAGCAAGGACACTTACTCATCTTTGCTTCCCCAGGGTCTAGATACTCATTGAACCGTTGCTTTTTTTTTTTTTTTTCATTTTAAGTATAAGTGAAGGGTAAGTTTCTCTAGCTTTTATAGATACATTTAGTCCTGCCTAAATGATCCACAATTACAGTTCCTGATTACTTGGTGAATGTTCAGAATGTCTGAAGGTCCTAGAGAAGAAAATTACTCAACACTTTTCAAGAGCGAAGGGGATTTCTGATATAAGATTTTAGGACAGAGTGTGATGGGCATGTATGAGGCCCACTTCTCCAAATCTGACCCATAAAAAGAGGCCAGGGAAATGACCTGTTTTGGTGTCTGGGAACAGCAGCTGTCATTTAAGGTGACCACTGGCTCAATGAGATGTTTGGTGTTATTCAATTAATGATAGCCTCAGAATACTCAGATTGTGGAGGGTAACTGTCTAACTGTATTCTCTCACACAAAGAAAATATCAGCAATAGTTGGTTCATTCCATAGAATTTGGTTTTAAGAGGGACAGTGTCAAGCTACTGTCAGCTCATAAATGAGACACCAGAAAAATGAGGTATAGACATGACATCATTTATGTAATAGTTAAATAATTTGAAATGATTAGATGAGAGCCAAAAATAAGAGAGTTACCATATATTCAGATATGGGCCCACATATGTGATAAGTTGACACATGAAAAGAGCAAGAGTACATTCCCCATTGTTTCAAAAAGAGGGACATTCTTTACAGGGACGGCATACTGTTCCTGCATGAAAGGGAGACAGACTCATTAGCAATTAAGCAAGTGAAACTGTAAGGTGAAGCCATTTCCCGAGATGCACAATCATGTGCAGGATTTATAGTGGTAAGGTCAGACTAAATACATGTTTTCTAAACATTATTATGTGTAAGAATCACTTCTGCTCTTGGCTAAATGTGAATGAATTCTTATTCAGGAGACCTAGAGTGGGTCCTAAGAGTCTTCATTTCTCGCAATATGCCTTTAGGAAACTTGCTTATCCTGCCTGCACCTTACTTTCCTCATCTACAAAGTGGAAATGCTTTGCTCTTTTCATATTGTCTTGGTCCAAATTAAATGAGAAGGTGTATGTAGAACATTTAATGCACTGCAGCAGCTAGCAATAAGCTTCTGTATGATGTTAGTGATTGTATTTTAGCTTTGACAGTATTGTGCATTGATTTCTAGGGTCATATTCTTATTTATTTCTAAACATCAGAATAATAAAAAGATAACTGCAATGTGAAAATCAATGAAGGTACATTCTAATGTTCTGATAATGTAACTCTTTAATGAAACTCCATCTAGCTTCAACCCAGTGCAGAAAGATCCTTCTAATGAATAACTATATATCCTTTAAGAGTGAACTGAAATACCACCTATTCTCCACCTTCCCAATCACAACAAGGGGATCATCACTCAACTTTTTGGTCCCTCTTCTGTACATACTGCAGTAATCTCTTAAAGCACCCATCATAAATTATGAAAACAAGTACTTAACTACAAACACATCTCCTCCTTGGAACTCAGGATTCCCTGAATTCAGGGACCAAGTTGTTCACAGATTATATCCCCAACATCTATATCTAATTGATAGCTAACATATAACATGGTAAATAATGGATCCTTCCAATTAATTGATGATTTAAATTATAGATGAATAGTCAAATTCATTAAAGAATTGATAAAAGTCAGTCCTTGATGTTCACATTTTCCTTTCAAATTCTCCCTGCTGTCTTCTGTAATTCTCTTTTATTGGAATGGAGTTTTTCCCCTATATATGCTATAATACGAGTCTCCATTGAGATGTTTTCAAAAAAATATTTGCTATTTGTCTTCCAAAGTGTGTAGGAGAGATACAAACACTTGTGAATATGTGTCTGAAAAACAAACCAAGGACTAACAGGTGGGATAAATATTTAGGGAGGGGAAGTTCAGGTCAATTCAGATGCTCTCCAAATGATGAATATTCAGCTTACTTTGTTCAAGAGGTTACCTCTGCACAAATTCAAGAGTAAAAATTAGAAATAAGAAAATACTTTATTTTTGCTTTTGCTGTCTTTTGTTGGGAAGACACTCTCATTTTTGGTACTAACTACTGACATACTTCACCATTCAATCAAGAGAGCCTTATGCAGAATATAAGTAAACATCCTTTGAGAAAATACAAATGGCTAGGAAGTTAGATCCTCCAGGTTGTAAAGAATTTTACAGGTAATTTTGCCCATCTTCCTGTCTCTAGAGGACAATAGCTTCCTTGAAATACAAGGCAGCCCCATATTTGTATCATCCCTGTGGACTGAAACATTTAGGTTTACAATCCTCTTTGTGCAAATACTTTCGAATAGTAGAGAAGAAGTAAGGCGAGGCATGGTACCACCCATACTCTGTGCCAATGGCAGCTATTAAAATAGCAAACAAGATAGAAAGATCAATCTCTGTAATCTCTTTGTGAAATAAACTAAAAATAAGCTGTCAGGCACTGTGCTAACCTCTTCAAGTGCATTATCATTTTGGTTTATTCTTACCAAACCTGTAAGAGGTGGATGCTATTACCCATTTTGGATAATAAAAGCTGTCTTAGAGAGGTTTAGTAATGTAGTCCATGTCAGATGTTTGTGCCTGCGAAGTATAGACTGCCCCATCATACTCTATGCCTCCCTGCCCACAGAAGCACCGTGATAGTCATCTCCAAAATGGTGGCATCCTGTGTGCAAAATCCTTGAGAATCTAGAAAGATACATAAGAGATAAATTTTCAAGATGATATGTTTGTCTCTTGGAATCTTAAATATTAACTGCAATAATGTTTTTTTTTTTTTTTTTCCCCACTTAGGCAAATACCTTAGAAGTAGAATGAACAGATTTCCCTGCATGTCGCTCCAAGACTGCCCATAGGGTTTTGTTTTCTTTTTTTTTTTGAAGGATAATTTCTTTACAGAATTTTGTTGTTTTCTGTCAAACCTCAACCTGAATCAGCCATAGTTGTACATATATCCCCTCCCTTTTGAACCTACTTCTCATCTCCCTCCCCATCCCACCCCTCTAGATTGAAACAGAGCCCCTGTTTGAGTTTCCTGAGACATACAGCAAATTCCCGTTGGATATCTATTTTAATGTAAGTGTCCATGTTACTCTTTCCATACATCTCACCCTCTCCTACTGTCTCCCCATGTCCATACGTCTATTCTCTCTGTCTGTTTCTCCACTGCTGCCCTGTAAATAAATTCTTCAGTACCGTTTTTCTAGATTCCGTATATCTGCGTTAGAATATGATATTTATCTTTCCTTTTCTGATTCACTTCACTCTGTATAATATGTTCTAGGTTCATCCATCTCATCAGAACTGACTCAAATGCATTCATTTTTATGACTGAGTAATATTCCATTGTGTATATGTACCACAACTTTAGGCATTCATCTGTCAATGGGCATCTAGGTTGCTTCCATGTTCTAGCTGTTGTAAATAGTGCTGCAGTGAACAATGGGATGGATGTGTCTTTTTCAATTTTTGTTTCCTCATGGTACAGGCTTAGGAGTGGGATTGCTGGGTCATATGGTTGTTTTATTCCTAGTTTTTTAAGGAATCTCCATATTGTCATCCATAGTGGGTGTATCAATTTACATTCCAACCAACAGTGCAAGAGCATTCCCTTTTCTCCACACCCTCTCCAGCATTTATTGTTTGTAGACTTTTTGATGAGGGCCATTCTGACCAGTGTGAGGTGACATTTCATTGTGGTTTTGATTTGCTTTTCTCTAATAATGAGCGATGCGGAGCATCTTTTCATGTGTTTGTTAGCCATCTGTATGTCTTCTTTGGAGAAATGTCTGTTTAGGTCATTCTCCCACTTTTTGATTGGGTTGTTTATTTTTCTGTTATTGAGTTGTATGAACTAGTTGTATATTTTGGAAATTAATCCTTTGTCAGTTGTTTCCATTGCTATTATTTTCTCCCATTCTGAGGGTTGTCTTTTCACTTTGCTTATAGTTTTCTTTGCTGTACAAAAGATTTTGAGTTTAATCAGGTCCCACTTATTTACTTTTGTTTTTATTTCTGTTACTCTAGGAGGTGGGTCATAGAGGATCTTGCTTTGATTTATGTCATCAAGAGTTCTGCCTATGTTTTCCTCTAAGAGTTTTATAGTTTCTGGTCTTACATTTAGATCTTCAATCCATTTTCAGTTTATCTTTATGCATGGTGTTAAGAAGTGTTCTAATTTTATTCTTTTACATGTAGCTGTCCAGTTTTCCCAGAACCATTTATTGAAAAGGCTGTCTTTACCCCATTGTATGTTCTTGCCTCCTTTGTCAAAAATAAGATACTCATAGGTGCATGGGTTTATTTCTGGGCTTTCTATCTTGTTCCATTGGTCTATATTTCTGTTTTTGTGCCAGTGCCATACTGTCTTAATGACTGTAGCTTTGTACTATAATCTGAAGTCAGGAAGGTTGCTTCCTCCTGCTCCATTCTTCTTTCTTAAGACTGCTTTGGCTGTTCGGAGTCTTTTGTATTTCCATATGCATTGTGAAATTTTTTGTTTTAGTTTTGTGAAAAATGGCATTGGTAATTTAGTAGGGAGCACATTAAATCTGTAGATTGCATTTGATAGTATAGTCATTTTTACAATATTGATTCTTCCTACACAGGAACATGGAATATCTCCCCATCTGTTTATGTCATCTTTGATTTCTTTCATCAGTGTTTTATGATTTTCTGTGTACAGTTCTTTTGTCTCCTTAGGTAAGTTTATTCCTAGATATTTAATTATTTTTCTTGCAGTGGTGAATGGGATTGATTCTTTAATTGCTCTTTCTGATTTTTCATTGTTAGTATATAGAAATACAAGTGATTTCTGTGTATTGATTTTGTATCCTGTAACTTTGCTAAAGTCACTGATTAGCTCTAGTAATTTTCTGATACTATCTTTAGGGTTTTCTATGTACAGTATCAAGTCATCTGCAAATAGCGAGAGCTTTACTTCTTCTTTTCTGATCTGACTTCCTTTTATTTCTTTGTCTTCTCTGATTGTTGTAGCTAGGACTTCCAGAATTACGTTGAATAATAGTGGCAAAAGTGGGCACCCTTGTCTTGTTCCTGATCTTAGGGGGAATGCTTTCAGTTTTTCACCATTGAGAATAATGTTTGCTGTAGGCTTATCATATATGGCCTGTACTGTGTTGAGGTATGTTCCTTCTATGCCCATTTTTTGGAAGAATTTTAATCATACATGAGTGCTGAATTTTGTCAAAGGCTTTTTATGCCTCTATTGAGATGATCTTATGGTTTTATCTTTCAATTTGTTAATATGGTGTATCACATTGATTGATTTCTGTATGTTGAAGAATTCTTGTTTCCTGGAACAAACCCAACTTGATCGTGCTGTATGAGCTTTTTGATGTGTTGCTGAATTCTGTTTGCTAAAATTTTGTTGAGGATTTTTGCATCTATGTTCATCAGTGATATTGCCCTTTAGTTTTCTTTCTGTGTGTTGTCTTTGTCTGGTTTTGGTATTAGGGAGATGGTGGCCTTGTAGAATGAGTTTGAAAGTGTTCCTTCCTCTGAAATTTTTTGGAAGAGTTTTAGATGGATAGGCATTAGCTCTTCTCTAAATGTTGGATACAATTTTCCTGTGAAGCCATCTGGTCCTGGGCTTTTGTTTTTTGGGAGATTTTTGATCACAGCTTTGATTTCAGTGGTTGTAATTGGGTTTTTCATAATTTCTATTTCTTCCTGGTTCATTCTTGGAAGACTGAACTTTCCTAAGAATCTGTCTATTTCTCCCAGGTTATCCATTTTATTGCCATATAGTTGTTCATAAGAGTCTCTTATAATCCTTTGTATTTTTGCATTGTCTATTGGAACCTCTCCTTTTTCATTTCTAATATTGTTGATTTGAATCTTCTCCCTTTTTTCTTGATAAGTCTGGCTAAAGGTTTGTCTATTTTATTCATTTTCTCAAAGAACCAACTTTTTGTTTTATTAATCTTTACTATTGTTGCTTTCATTTATTTTTCCTTTATTTCTGCTCAGATCTTTATGATTTCTTTCCTTCTACTAATTTTGGGGGTTTTTTGTTCTTCTTCTTCCAGTTGTTTCAGGTGTAAAGTTAGGTTGTCTATTCAATGGTATTCTTATTTCTTGAGGTAGGATTGTCTTGCTATAAACTTCCCTCTTAGGACTAGATTTTGAGTTGTCATGTTTTCATTGTCATTTGTTTCTAGAAATTTTTTGATTTAACTTTTGATTTCTCCAGTAACCTTTTGGTTATTTAGATATGTGTTGTTTAATCTCCATGTGTTTGTGTTTCTTACAGTTTTTTTTTTTTTTTCCTTGTAATTGATATCTAGTCTCATAGCATTGTGGTTGGGGAAGAAGCTTGATACAATTTCAATTTTCTTAAATTTATTGAGGTTTGATTTGTGACCCAAGATGTGGTCTATCCTGGAGAATGTTCCATGTGCACTTGAGAAGAAGTTGTATTCTTCTGCATTTGGATGGAATGTCCTGAAGATATCAATGAGCTCCGTCCCATCTAATGTATCACTTAAGACTTGTGTTTCCCTATTAATTTTCTGTTTTGATGATCTGTCCATTGGTGTGGGTGGGGTATTAAAGTCTCCTACTACCCACTCTAGTACTCCTGCCTGGAGAATCCCATGGAGGGAGGAGCCTGGCAGGCTACAGTCCATGGGGTCACAAAGAGTTGGACAGGACTCAGCGACTTCACTTTTCACTTCACTTTCACTATTATTATGTTACAGTTTCTTCTTTTATGTCTGTTGGGTGTTTGTCTTATGTATTGAGGTGCTCCTACATTGGGTGCATAGATATTTACAATTGTTATGTCTTCCTCTTGGATTGATCCCTTTATCATTATGTAGTGTCCTTCCTTATCTCTTGTAATGCCTATTCTTTACTTTAGTCTATTTTGTCTCATATGAGGATTGCTACTCCAACTTTCTTTTCCTTCCCATTTGCATGGAATATATTTTTCCATCCTCTCACTTTCAGTCTATATGTGTCTTGAGGTCTGAAGTGAGTTTCTTGTAGACAGCATGTATATGTATCTTGTTTTTGTATCCATTCAGCCAGTCTTTGTCTTTTGATTGGAACATTTAGTCCATTTACATTTAAAGTAATTATTGAAATATATGTTCCTATTGCCATTTTCTTAATTGTTTGGGGTTGATTTTGTAGATTTTGTTTCTTCTCTCATATTTCCTGACTATATAAATCCCTTTATATTTGTCGTAAAGCTGATGGTACTGGTGGTACTGAATTCTCTTAACTTTTGCTTGTCTGAAAAGGTTTTGATTTCTCCATCAGTTTTGAATGAGATCCTTGCTGGGTACAGTAATCATGGTTGTAGATTTTTCCCTTTCAGTACTTAAAATATATCCTTCCATTCCCGTCTGTCCTGCAGAGTTTCTGCAGAAAGATTAGCTTATGGGGTAAGCTAATCCCCATTTGGGGTAACTCCAAAGCGTATGGGGTTTCCCTTGTATGTTACTTGTTGCTTCTCCCTTACTGCTTTTAATATTCTTTCTTTGTGTTTAGTCTTTGTTAGTTTGATTAGTATAGGTCTTGGTGTGGTTTTCCTTAGGTTTATCCTGTATGGGACTCTTTGTGTCTCTTGGATTTGATTGACTATTTCCTTTCCATGTTGGGGAAATTTTCAACTATAATCTCTTCAAAAATTTTCTCATGCCCTTTCTTTTTCTCTTCTTTTTTAGGACCTCTATAATTCAAATGTTGGTGCATTTGACATTGTCCCAGAGGTCTTTGAGACTATCCTCAGTTCTTTTCATTCTTTTTACTTTATTCTACTCTTCAGAAGTTATTTTCACCACTTAATCTTCCAGCTCACTGATTCATTTTTCTACCTCAGATATTCTGCTATTGATTCCTTCTGGGACTTCTCTGGTGGCTCCGACAGTAAAGCATCTGCCTACAATGCAGGAGACCCAGGTTCAATCCCTGAGTCGGGAAGATCCTCTGGAGAAGGAAATTGATTCCTTCTAGAGTATTTTTAATTTCAGTAGTTGTGTTTTTTGTCTCTGCGTGTTTATTCTTTAATTCTTCTAGGTCTTTGTTAATTGATTCTTGCATTTTCTCCATTTAGTTTTCAAGATTTTTAATCGTCTTTATTATTATTATTCTGAATTCTTTTTCAGGTAGTTTGCCTGTTTCTTCTTCATTTATTTGGACTTCTGTGTTTCTGGTTTGTTCCTTCATTTGTGTAGTATTTCTCTGCCTTTTCTTTTCTTTCTTTTTTTTTTTAACTTATTGTGTTTGAGGTCTCCTTTTCCCAGGGTTCAAGGGTGAATTCTTTCTTCCTTTTAGTTTCTGCCCTCCTAAGGTTGGTCCAGTGGCTTGTGTAAGCTTTGAATAGGGTGAGATTTGTGCTGAATTTTTGTTTGTTTATTTGCTTGTTTTTCCTCTAATGGGCAAGGCTAAGTGAACTTGTAATCCTGTCTACTGATGATTGGGTTTGTATTTTTGTTTTGTTTGTTGTTTAGATGAGGCACCCTGCACCGGGTGCTGCTGGTGGTTGGGAGATGCTGGACCTTATATTCTAGTGGTTTCCTTTGTGTGTGCTCTCACTATTTGATACCCCCTAAGGTTAGTTCTCTGGTAGTCTAGGGTCTTGGAGTCAGTGTTCCCACTCCAAAGGCTCAGGGCTTGATCTCTGGTCAAAAATGAAGATTCGACAAGTGGTTTGTCATGGTATTAAGTGAGATTAAAGCAAATATCCAAAAATGAGAAACCAAAGATGAATCCCAGACAAATGGCAGATACAACATCAGGCAAATAATAATTAAAATGATGGATTATACACATATACATGCCCATGAGCAAAGTAAAAACAGTCCAATAAAAAATAAATTACAATAGATTGACCCAGCGAACAAAGGAAATAAAAAATTATAGTTACCAGTTAAGAAGAAAAATAACTAAAGCACAAACTGGAACACAAGACTAAAGCAAGGTGCCAAGTGGGGAATAAAGCAATGAAAACAAAACTAACTAACAAATATGTTGAGAGGAAAGGAAAGAAAGAAAGAATAGATATGTAAAGTTAAGTAGAGGTAGATGAAGAAGATTTATATCCATTAAAGATTAACCACAGGGGAAAAGAACAGTAGGAAAACCAAACAAAGGAATAAATGTAGAAAAAATAATAGGTTAAAAAAATTAATTAAAAACAGAAAAGAAGAAAAAAAAAAAAGGAAAACTTCCCAGAACTGTCAAAGCCCAACTTAGAGGCGGAGGTTTATAACAACAGTAAAAAATGTGACTTAGGAAAAAAAAAAAAAGAAGCTCAAAAGCTTAATTAAATTTCATAGCGCCAATAAAATCGACTACAATGGTGGGGGGTGGGGTGGTGTACGGAGGGAAAAAACGAAAAGAAAAAGGAAATCCAAAAGAATCTACAGAACATGTCAAAACATAAGAATAATAAATGTTTTTTTGTGAGTGTCTGCTGTCAGAGTCCTTTTCCTCTCTGGGAGTCACAGTCCACCTCACCTCCTTAAGGTGCCCTCCAACACTGTGCTGATCTCTGGACTTGCTGTTGGGGACACTCAGATTCTAATCTGGTCCTGCTTCTCTGTGTTCTATCCTCCAAAGTCTACAGCTATCTACGGAACTAATGCATTTTCTTTTGTGGGAGCTCTCAGTAACCTTTTATAAATTCCACAGACACAGAGTCTGCCTAGTTGATCATGTGGATTTAATGTGCAGTTTGTACAGCTAGTGGGAGGGTTTGGGATCTTCTTTCTTAGCCATACTGCCCCTGGGTTTCAATTGTGGTTTCAATTGTGGTTCCACCTCTGTATGTGGGTCATCCGCTGGGGTTTGTTGCTGAGGCTGCCCTGGAGGATTTGGGTTTACCCCTGTGAGGGCCAGGGATGGAGGTGGTTCAGCTGCTTGGGTCGCAGGGGTTCTAGCAGCACCAGGTACTCAGCGGGGTGGGGGGTTAGGGCAGCAGGAAACATAGTGCTCTAGAAGGGTATGGCAACCAGTATTGGCCAATATACTCCAGTATTCTTGCCTGAAGAACCCCCTCCCTGACAGAGAAGCCTGGCAGGCCACATTCTACAGGGTCACGAAGAGTCAGACACACACTGAAGCGATCCTGCACACATAGGTGCAAGACTTCTTTTGCCTGTGGCAGCTCTGCCCCAGTGAGAGTTGAGCGTGAAGGTGGTACAATTGCTTGGCTTGCAGGGACTCTGGTGGTGCCAAGTGTGCAGGGACACAGACTGCCTCCATGCAGGAGTGATGGCCCTATCAGAGTCTTTTTTTGAGCCTCTTATAGCTGGCAATCAGAAGGCCTCATTGGCCAGTCTTTATCTGTAGCTCCACCCATTCAGGTAACTTGGGGGCTCCCTTGCCTGGGATCCTTCTCTGTTGTTCAGTGCATCAGGCATATAGAGGGGCCCTACTCTGTAGTTCAGTGTTTTAGCCTTTGATGGGCCAGACTCTCTATGTTCAGCTGCCGATGCTGGTGTGTGGAGAGAAAGAGGTTATGGTGATGGATCCACCCCCTGCACAGGACTCAGCTGTATCGCCTTGCTTCCATGGCTGCCTGGCTTTTCTCCACAGGAATTTCCCACCACAATCTCCTCCCTCACATCCCTAGGATCTGTCTCTCTATAGTTAATAGCAGCCCTCGCCAGGGGACTTCTCCACAATCCCTAAACTCCAATTCCCCCACTGTGCCTTCCAGGGGATCCACAGCCCTGTCTGGAGTATGTATGGCTACGGCAAGGACTGTCTGATTCTCATTCCATTTAGGCTTCCACAGATCAGCTGTTTCACTCTGAGCCTTAAATGTTTCTCCTCTGACTCAGACAACTGCCCTGATGTGGGGATTGGATTCCTGCTTCAGCTCCCCCATCCACCGAGGGCAGGTCCAGTCCTACTAACACTCCTGTTTTTCCCCCTAGTTCCTTCATCCCACCAAGTTTTGCATTGGTCTATATATTCTTTTCTGCTGGTCAGGTACTCCTCTCCGCTTTCAGCTGGTGTTCTGCATGCACTTCTGTGTCTGAAGGTGTATTCCTGATGTATCCAGGGAGAGAGATGTACTACTCCACATTCACCTACTTCGCCACCAATTTGTTCTCCTCATAGAATTTTATCCTCAGTTCTGGCCACTAAAATCTTTAAACAGTCCTGACTGGGCTTTGTGACTTTCATTACCCTTCTCTTGCTAGGTTCTAGGTTCTGTAGGCTAAAGCTATGGGACATACAGGAATGCACATAAGGTTAACCCTAGCATGAGGCTGTCTATCTCAGCAGAGTTCAACATGAGGGCCTGCAATGACCATCTCTCATGTGACCTTAATGCTGCTCTTTAGCCTTCCCCTTGTTAAGGGACTTCTCAATTGTGGGTGTTTTTGCTTTGTTTTATTTATGTTTATTTTTATAATTTTTTATATTCAGTATAGCTGAGTCCAATGAGAGGGTATGGCAGGCCCAGTGCCCAAATTTGTAACTGAAATTGCATGACCTGACTTCATTTTCAATTGGAAGATTTTTTTTTTTACTCAATTCTCCTTTTAGAAAAATCAATAAATGGTTTTTGGTGCCTTTCAAAGAGATTGAATGAGTGGAAATCAGGTTTTGCCGTATCATTATGGCAACTAAACACCCTAGGTTTTCTGGGACAGATCCAGTTTCAAATATCCTATCTTGTCCCCCAGTTGTATTTTCTTATTTTTGATTAGGGAGGTACACAGCTAGCATAATAGAGAAGGAAGCATTTTTGAACATCAAACTTTGGCCAGGCCTTTAAAATTGGAGATGTGTATGCGTGTGTCTGTGTGTATGCATTGCAGGTACGTGTAGATATATATTCATGTGCACATATGTATATGTGTACATATTTATTTTCTCATCTGTCTAAATCTACAGATATAGCTATAGACATAGATACTTGTTTATGTACATATCAAGATACAGAAACAAATATTGTCCTTATGTTCCCATTATACAAGTGGGAAAATTTGAAGTTTACAACTTTCTCAAGGTCTACTACATCTGAGTAGCTGAAATAAGATTCCAATTTTGTAGTTTGGCTTCAAAGCCTGTAGTCATTATTCCCAATCTTCCTCCATCCTGGCAATTTATTTTTGAAATGTAAATTTTCTTTCTTTACCTCATTTATTCCTTCTGAGAACATGCCCCAGGCTCCTGGTCATCTGATTACAGATGCCTTGTGAAGGGATAACTTGCCCCTTCCACAACCCTCTCTTTATTTTGCCCAGCCTCCTGCCCTTCCTAGTCCTTTCCTAACTCCTAAAAGACTTGCTCCTGTGAGATGTAAAATCAAACTTCAAACATCTGAACTGGTGCCTGCCTGAGGAGGCATGATTGATTGCCACTCACTAATTATTTGGAAGGTTTGGGAGTGGGTACAGGAAGAGAGATGATCACAGAACGGTTAGAAAGAGATTTGTTTCTCTTTTTGCTGCTCCCTTGTTATTTGCAAATGTCTGCTGGTTTCCTTTCAGCCTGTTTGTGATTAAGAATCCTGCTGAGATGACACTTGGTGGTTTGAATAGCCAGGCATTGTACCTGCATTTCTGCGGGTAATTTAGAGGTGGATCCATCTGCAAGGCTCACCATATTTTTTCTCAAAATCTGTAACAATATTACCTTAATAATAAGGTAATATTTTCCAATGAGAACATAATTGATGAAATAGTATTTTGTTTTTCATTAATATGTGCCTCGACTATCCAGTTTTAGGATATGAAATATAACTGAATTGCTGTTTCTTTTAGACACATCCAGGGAAACCATCCTGGTTATATTGAATAGCCAAAAAGATAAACATAGAGTTAGGTAATTATTTACCTGACACACCCATCAGGTGCATCATTGGCACCTTTATATATATAACAGAGGAAAGAGTTGAAATTGAATTGTTCTAAAAAAACGTACACAGATTCACAAGATTCAAAATTGTAAGAGTGACCCCTAGTGACTATGTAACTGCTTAAATCTTTACTAAAACTCAATACAATGTTAAACATGAGCATCTGAAGAAAAAGAGAGCATAGTTTTTCATAAAAAATAAAAACAACAAAATTACTCATTTTGAATTCAGTTATATTTCATATTTATGCTTTGAAAATAATATGATTTTATGGCAAAACATTGATTTATTCTAGATAAAATATATATCACTTTTCTATTAATCCTTCAGTTCAAATCAGTGAATTTGCATTGTGAATATACTGGGTACATATCCTAAGGAAATTCCTAAGGATGTAAAGAGAAAGGTCTCGTTCCTGTGGTGCTCACAGACTCACCAGGAAAGACACAAGCTTACTGGGCCATTGCAGGGCAGTGGGGTGCTGTGGGCATACGTATAACAGCACAGCCTCTAAAAATAGAACTATTGCACAATGGCTGGGCGGCTTTTCCTGGGGACCATAGATTGAAATAAGATTTCATCAGTTGGAAGAGAGAGAGCAGCTCTACCTAGGCACAGACACACAAAAGCAACATGAATCTGTATAAGAATCACGAGTATTTCAGTGAGGCTGAAGCATATAAAGCTATAAAGATATGCAGAATAGTCTTGAGACACGGGTACAAGATAGCTCAGGAAAGGCCTTGTACACCATTCTTGGGCATTCTGCTGAAGGCAATTGGAAAAGACTTAAGCAAGGAAGTAATGTCAGTAAATTTGCATTTGGGATGAATTATCTGGCTTCAGAGCAGAGCATAGTTGAGGCTATTAAGACTCATGCTCAGCTGCTTCAGTTGTGTCCAACATTTTGCAACCCTATGAACTGAAGCCCTCAAGGCTCCTCTGTCCATGGGATTCTCCAGGCAAGAATACTGGAATGGGCTGCCATACCCTCCTTCAGGGCATCTTACCAACCGAAGGCTCAAACTTGCATTTCTTGCATCTCCTACATTGGAAGGCAGTTTCTGGGAAGCCCATACATTTTGGTTATTTAAACATATAAATATTCATTAACATATATTAACTATATGAACCGCAGTATGAAATTTAATTTTAGAATCAAATATTTTAAATCTTCATTACATGGTAAATTTACATGAACTAGAATGTAGCCGAAGAAACTGTTGTATCCCTAAATTGTCCAGATACCAGGTCAAAAATCCAAATCTGGAATTATAGGCCTTGAATTGATGATTGGATGTTTACCTTTCTGATACATGAAAACACCTACCTCACCTTCCTGCTTCCTATCTTCTTCTGCTTGGGCTTGCATAACAGACTAACTCAGACTTGGTGGCTTAACCAACAGAAATGTATTTTCTCACCTTCCTAGAGACTGCATGTCCAAGATCAAGATGTTGGCAGCTTTGATTTCTATTGAGGCCTCTTCCTTTGGTTTGCAGATGGCTACTTTAAAAAAAAGTATCCTCACATGGCCTTTTTTCTGTGCATGTGTACATTTGGTATCCCTTCCTATTCTTATAAGGACACCAATCCTATCTGATTGAAGTCCCAACCTCTGCCCTCATTTAATCTCCAAACACAGTTACATTAGGAGTTAGGACTTCAATATATGAATTTTAAGGGAGCACAGTTCAATCCATAACACTGCCATGTTTCCTTGCTCAGGAAATTAAATAGCAAGAAAATGCTTCTTCGAAACTCACATTATACGGAAAGGTCATGAGCACAGTCAGAAATATGGTTTATGGTCAGGGAAAAAAACAACAATTTGTATTAGAAATTATAGCAGAGGCTGTGGTTTGCTGACCAGATGCCCACTTCAGAATTAAGATAATTTTTCTAGCTTCTAGGAGTGTTACCTGATGGCCATTCAAAGTTGAGTTCTTCTCCAGAATTTTCCAAAGCCTAGATGCAATTGCCTTACCCAAAGTCTTATTCCTTGCTTGGTACTAGTTCCCATCCAAAGATTATTCAAATAGGCTACTAAAGCGAAAAGTGAAAATGTTAGTCATTCAGTCAGGTCCAACTCTTTGTGACCCCATGGACTGTAGCCTGCCAGGCTCATCTGTGCATGGAATTCTCCAGGCAAGAATACTAGAGTGGGCTGACTTTCCCTTCTCCAGAGGATTTTCTGGACCAAGGGATCAAACGTGGGCATCCTGCATTTAGGGCAGTTTCTTTATTGTCTGAGCCACCAGGGGAGCCTATAGGCTTCTAAGGACTTGTCCTAACATTCATCATAGACGGGACAACTCTGAAGGGACATTCAAGGTCCAGATCTCCCCATGATGATGACTTAATACTTCAGTCATTGCAGTCCATCTTCTACATTATATCCAATCCTACTTTGGACACTTCTATCCTAAAGCAAAGAAGAAAGATCACTCTGTTGCTACTGAGAAATCTGAATACAAATTTGGCTCACTTTTCTCAGGGAATCCAAGTAAATTTATTTCAAACACAGAATGTTAAATGGGACTGAAATAACCCATCCTATTTTAATGTTATCAAGTCTTAGAAATCAAGTGAATTATTCACTCCATATTATGTTTTGGGCTTCCCAGGTGGCACTAGTGGTAAAGAACCTGCTTGCCATCGCAGGAGACTTAAGAGACACAGGTTCGATTCCTGGGTCAGGAAGATCCCCTGGAGGAGGGCATGGCTATCCAGTCCAGTATTCTTGCCTGGAGAATCCCCACAGACAGGGAAGCCCGGTGGGCTATAGTCCAAGGGGTTGCAAAGAGTCAGAAATGACTGAAGCAACTTAGCATATTATGATTTTAATTTCAATTGAGTATTCTCAAGTTATTAGCTTGGTATTACATTCCACTGTGCTATAAGTAGCACAAGGACAGCGATTTTATTAAACTGGTTCTCTAATACATTCATAACTGCAAGCAATATATCTGGTATATCAGGCATACTATAAAACAGGTAGTGAAATAATGGTTTCTTATATATTCTCTAGAAAGAAAATAAAAATCTTGCTATAACTTTGAGCAGTTATTACATATCTGTCAAAGTCTGGGTCAAAAGCTATTCCTGCGTGATGTTTTTTTATTGATGTATGATAGGTAAAAGAATCAATCCTCACCAAACATTCTCTGTTGCTCCTTTGTGATGTCCATTACTTCATACCATCTGTTGTAATTATTTGGTTTCTGCCCTCTATTGTAGTTCTTTGGTTCCCTTTGCTGTATATTTTGTTTTAAAAGTGAGAAGTTGAAAGAGGAGAATTGTGTCCATTTCTCAATATAAGTCAAGAAAGTGTGCAAAAGTTAGGCCAGATGTGGCTGGAACCTTTTAAAACACAAATATTTGGATTGATCCTGGGATTTGGAGTTCTCTTGATGTGGATCAGAGAACAGCTTTTATTGTGGTATCCCCTACTGTGCCCAAGAACAGTTTCACTTCGTGTTACAGTTAACTTCTAATGGCTTTAGGCTTTTATACCTTCTTTCTATCTTATATTTCAAATAGTGGAATTTTAAGCCTCAGAACAGAAGGGTAGAGGTAGACCTGAGCTCTTTCAAATAATGCAACCGTATCCCTCATATTAACCTGTTCTCAGAGCTCATAAACCCTACCTCCCTTTATTGTGACAGTCTTATAGATCAAGGACACCATGTAATTTTACAGAAGCCACTTTTGACTGCCTGATCCCACGTTCTTAAATCTAACAGGTCATCAGTGCATAAAGTGGCAGGAAGTAGACCAATACAAACTTTACATCAAGAAGTACCAAACTGTCTCAATGTCCTCTGCATTGACTGACTCTTGTTCTCATCCAGTTCTGTATGTGATTCTTGAGATCTGATATTTCTTTCTCTTTCTCAGAACTAGACTTGCCATGAAGTGTTGTTGGTGAAATGCTTAACTTTCTGCCAGACATTGTTAGAACTCACTCTCTGACTTTCTCTGCAGTTTGATATTTGAAACAATAAGCTATTTACAACAAATATGAAAAATAGCCATTTATCAGTTAGCTTCTTGTCTTAATTTGGATTCCAAGAAACATATACTGGGATAGAGATCTGCACACAGAACTGTTATTGAAGAGTATCCTTTTCCATACTGTCCTAAACCATGGGGAAATGGTATTTATGGTCCTGCATGAAAAAGACATTTGATGCATTATGCCGCCTGGGAAGAGGATATGATATTGATTAGAAAACTGTCTTCACCTGAGGCAAATCTCCAAGATTCTTAAAAGCTGGTGGCTATCAACTGACTGCAGTGCCAGTAGCTGAGGAATAAGTCCTTCTGTTTTAAAAAGTGGTCTGGACAGTGTTCCACATGGCCCACTGTATTTGGTAATGGTCAAGATCCTGTCTGCAGAAGAAAATGTCTTAATACCTTATTATTTGGGCATACAAAATAAGCAAATATTCAGTCTGATCACCTTTCTATGAGAATACAATAATATTAAAGTGTGATCTTGAAAGAACCCCCACTATGAAGAACACATTGGCTGCTTATTTTAAATGTTTCCCATCAAAAATACTGAATAAGAATCTTTGAGAATGGAATGCAGTATCTTCTACTAATTAGCACCTTCCCCAAACCTGATGAAACAGGCTCTCCTAAATTCTCCAGAAAACACTGCTATGTAAGAGGGAGTCCTCTCTAGGCCTTAAGTCAAAGTCATGTTTCCTCATATCTTTGTGTGTGTGTGTTGAATGGATGACAATTCACTGTGATAATGTAGCACACATTAGCTAAAGAGCACATGATATTTTAAAGCTTATTTTAATGAAAAATTTGATATTTTGAAGATTCAGGGTATTTTTAGTTGCTAGAATGGACTTTATTTATATAGAAAAATCCTTTAAAACTGGAGTAAATCCATTAGAGTATAAGGTGTTTAGCAATTTAAGCATCCATAAGCAACCTCAGGGGTTTCCCAGGGGGCTCACTGGTAAAGAATCTGCCTGCCAATACAGGAGACGCAACATACACAGGTTTAATCCCTAATTAGGAAGATCGCTGGAGTAGGAAATGACACCCCACTCTAGTATTCCTGCCTGCAGAATCCCATGGACAGAGGAACCTGACATGCGGGCATTACTTAGTGTTTAAACAACACTAGCAATATCATTCAGTACTTAGTTATGACGTTTAATATATTTTTTAGAACTTGGAGCTATTAAAGTTTATCAAAAGTACCCCATTAAATGATAAAGTTTTAAGAAAACAAAGTTGCGGTTATTTAAATTATCTATATAAGCCTCCTTAAGTTTTGTCTTCAGAGGTTTGGCCAAAGAGTCATCATACAGCATTTTGGGATATGTATTCCTTGTGACTGTTCACTCAGAGGAATCATATGATTTTCCATCTTGGCTATATAAGAAGCAAAAAAATAGTACCGCTGATTTAAACTGAGATACTGAGAACTTCACAATGAGGATTTCTGATAAACTCCCTGAATGTTAGCTAAACTGTAATTAGTGTTGTGCTGTTCTATCAAATATGTTAAATGTGAAGTGGAGGTCATTGATTTGAGCAAATGGGCTGAGAATTTCAGAATGTTGTGTAATAGACTTAAAAACTATAATCTGAAAGTCTTTTTATTAATTTTTTGGTGCAAGAGCAGTGATTTGACTTAATCCTAATAGAACTTGAATTAACCAGCTTTGATGCTTCTTTAACTTTATTTCTTTTCTTTATGATGTGTACAGTTGTTAAAATGCATGTTAATAACAAAAGAGGCTGAGCCCTTACTCAATTTCACATCCTTTTAGCCATTCTTCAGTATACATCATGATTTACAATCTTTAAAAGAGACAATAGAGACTCAAATATATTAAATGACTGCCCAGACAACACACAAAACTGAGATTCAAATTCAGGTCATACTTTAGTTCCAGTGTCCATTAGAAAACACCGAATCCCAGTCTATGATATTCCTTATTCCTTGGCCTGTTCTCTATCCCACTTCTTTTATTTCTTTATATATAAATTCAGGGCAATGAAACTTAGTAATCACACTTATGTCAGAGCCTATATGAGTACCAAAGACAAGAATATACAGTTGGATGAGATTCATAAATTTATATTAATAATCAAATGTATTTTTTTTATAAATTGCTAAGGTCATTGACTAGGTTAATACTAATGCTCAATGAATTATTTATTTCTATATTATCATCATCATCATCATAGTCGTCAATATTCAGACACTATTCCCGCACCAGGGCTTCCCAGGTGGTGCTAGTGGTAAAGAACCTGCCTTCCAATGCAGGAGATGTAAAGAGACACAAGTTTGATCCCTGGGTTGAGAAGATCCCTTGGAGGGGAGCATGGCAATCTGCTCTAGTATTCTTGCCTGAAGGGTCCCATGTACTGAGGAGCCTGGCAGGCTACAGTCCATAGGGTTGCAAAGAGGCAGACATAACTGAAGCAATTTAGCATGCACACATGCATACACATTCCTGTACCAAGGAATTTAAATCTAGTGGAAATAAATATAAAAGCAAAATCATCATTGGAAAGAATTCTGATAGATTAAGAGATTGTAAGAAGTTTCCTATATAAGTATAGGAAATGATTCTTATTTTTCTTAAGAGCTATTGTAAACTTTGATTATGATTTAGCTAAGCAGAGAACAAGGCAGCTTCAACATTAAAACTCTCTTGAAAACAGACACCAAAGAAATTCTTAGAATCCCAAATTAACTTACCCTTGAATATATGAAGTTGATGCTAAGTAGATGGTGGTAGAAGATTCTTCTCCAGGTTATGATTTTCCCTCTTCTATGCAGATCATAAAAGCTCCTGTGGTTGGAAAAGCTCCCAGTAGAACAAATCTATTCAGAAGAATCAATTTCCTTGTTGTTGTTGTTCAGTTGCTAGATCATGTTAGACCCTTTGTGACCCGTGGACTGCAGCATGCCAGGCTCCTCTGTCCTTCAACTATCTCCTGGAGTATGCTCAGATTCATGTCCATTGAGTAGGTGATGCAATATAGCCATTTCATCCTCTGCCACCTGGTTCTCCTTTTGCCTTCAATCTTTCCCAGCATCAAGGTCTTTTCCAGTAAGTCAGCTCTTTGCATCATATGGTCAAATTATTGAAGCTTCAGCTTTAGCATCAGTCCTTCCAATGAATATTTAGGGTTGATTTCCTTTGGAATTGACTATTTTGATTTCCTTGCAGCCCAAGGGACTCTCAAGAGTCTTCTCCAGCACTACCCTTCAAAAGCATCAATTCTTGGGTGCTTTCTTTATGGTCCAGTTTTCACATCCATACATGACTACTGGAAAAAACAAAAACAAAAACATAGCTTTGACTATATGGACCTTTGTTGGCAAAGTGATGTCTCTGCTTTTTAATACACTGACTAGGTTTGTCATAACTTTTCTTCCAAGGAACAAGCATCTTTTAAATTCATGGTTTCAGTCACCATTTGCAGTGATTTCAGAACCCAAGAAAAGAAGTTGTATCACTGTTTCCATTTTTACCCCTTCTATTTGCCAGGAAGTGATGGGACTGAATGCCATGATCTTAGGTTTCTCTTTTTTTTTTTTTTTTTTATTTTATTTAACTTTACAATATTGTATTGGTTTTGCCATATATCAAAATGAATCTGCCACAGGTATACATGTGTTCCCCATCCTGAACCCTCCTCCCTCCTCCCTTCCCATATCATCCCTCTGGGTCATCCCAGTACACCAGCCCCAAGCTTCCTGTATCCTGCATCGAACCTGGACTGGCAACTCGTTTCATATATGATATTTTACATATTTCAATGTCATTCTCTGAAATCATCCCACCCTCAAGCCTGGTTTTTCACTCTCCTCTTTTAGGCTCTTTAGTTCCTCTTCATTTTCTGTCATTAGAGTGGTATCATCTGCATATCTAAGGCTGTTGATATTTCCTCTGGCAATCTTGATTCCAGATTGTGATTCTTCCAACCTGGCATTTTGCATGATGTACTCTGCATAGAAAAGGCAGAGGAACCAGAGATCAAATTGCCAACATCCACTGGATCATGGAAAAAGCAAGAGAGTTCCAGAAAAACATCTATTTCTGATTTATTGACTAAGCCAAAGCCTTTGACTGTGTGGATCACAATAAACTGTGGAAAATTCTGAAAGAGATGGGAATACCAGACCACCTGACCTGCCTCTTGAGAAACCTATATGCAGGTCAGGAAGCAACAGTTAGAACTGGACATGTAACAACAGACTGGTTCCAAATAGAAGAAGGAGTACGTCAAGGCTGTATACTGTCTCCCTGCTTATTTAACTTCTATGCAGAGTACATCATGAGAAACGCTGGTCTGGAAGAAACACAAGCTGGAATCAAGATTGCCAGGAGAAATATCAGTAACCTCAGATATGCAGATGACGCCACCCTTATGGAATAAAGTGAAGAGGAACTCAAAAGCCTCTTGATGAAAGTGAAAGAGGAGAGTGAAAAAGTTGGCTTAAAGCACAACATTCGGAAAATGAAGATCATGGCATCTGGTCCCATCACTTCATAGGAAATAGATGGGGAAACAGTGGAAACAGTGACAGACTTTATTTTTCTGGGCTCCAAGATCATTGCAGATGGTGACTGTAACCATGAAATTAAAAGACGCTTACTCCTTGGAAGGAAAGTTATGACCAACCTAGATAGGATATTCAAAAGCAGAGACATTACTTTGCCAACAAAAGTCCGTCTAGTCAAGGCTATGGTTTTTCCTGTGGTCATGTATGGATGTGAGAGTTGGACTGTGAAGAAGGCTGAGCACCGAAGAATTGATGCTTTTGAACTGTGGTGTTGGAGAAAACTCTTGAGAGCCCCTTGGACTGCAAGGAGATTCAACCAGTCCATCCTAAAGAAGATCAGTCCTGGGAAGGACTGATGCTGAAGCTGAAACTCCAATACTTTGGCCACCTCATGCGAAGAGTTGACTCATTGGAAAAGACTCTGATGCTGGGAGGGATTGGGGTAGGAGGAGAAGGGGATGACAGAGGATGAGATGGCTGGATGGCATCACCAACTTAATGGACATGAGTTTGGGTAAACTCCGAGAGTTAGTGATGGACAGGGAGGCCTGGTATGCTATGACTCATGGGGTCGCAAAGAGTTGGACACGACTGGGTCACTGAACTGAACTGACTCTGCATATAAGTTAAAGAAGCAGAGTGACAGTATACAGCCTTGACATACTCCTTTCCCAATTTTGAACCAGTCATTTGTTCCATGTCCTTCCCTGTAAAGAAGAACAAACAGAGGAAACTCTCTGGTCATCCACATGGATTCTCCTCTTCCAAAATACCCTTTAAATCTAAAATGTTTGTCCCTGATTGAACAGTGAGGCTTTTTAGAAACAGCAGCTCCATTAGTACTTGTTCTGGACACTGCCTTTGTGAAACTGTCTGGCATTAAATTGTCTAATCTCAGTCCCTTCTGTCCCTACCCAACCATGTTGACTTGTGATTTTTTTTTTTTTCCCTAGTCACAGATTAGTTCAGCTAGGATGAATCTGATTTTCACTTAAGTCTGTGCAGATTTCCTCCTGTGAGCCACTGCTGGGTCTGCTGGGATCCTGCCAAGGACACTTCCTCACCTGGAATCTTGTTTAGAGTTTCAGACAGAGAGTTGGCAGCTCAGGTGTTTGTAGTCATAGTAACGCCAGGGGAAAATTAGGGATGTACACAGTTGAATGTCTGACCCTGTGAATATGAGGCTGTCTTTCTCTATTCATCCTTCTATCCATTCATTCACTGATTCATCCCCAAAACATTCATCAAGAATCTGCTATATGTCCTACATTGTGTTTGATCCCAGAAATGCCAAGCTGAAAATTATTTAGCTACTGCTTTTGAAGAGGTCATTCATCATTCGTTCAATGAGTAAATGTTACTGAGACTTTTACACATCTCCTCACTGAGCAGGTCCTTGAAATGCAGAGAAATGATAGATAGGAATTTGTGCCCATCTTTATAGTATGTGTCATCTATAAAATCCAGAAAAAAAGATGAGTACCCACTAGGCAGTGCTCAGTGACATATAGATTATTTCTAATGTGTTCATATAAATAGAAAAACAAAAAACTTCAATACAGTGAAATATGTGCCACATAACTGTGTGACAGTGCTGCTGGAGCTATTTTGACCTACCAGGCGAAATATCCAGCAATGTCTGTAGACGTTTCTGACTGTCACAGATGGAGAGTGCTACTAGCATCTAATGGGTAGATGACAGGGATGCTGCTAAACACGCTGCAATCCACAGGCGCCCCCCTACAACAGAGAATTATCCAACCCAAACGTCAGCAGCACCCAGGTTGAGAAGCTCTGTGTGCAGATAAACATAAACATACAAAACTATGAGTGCGAAAGAAAGTTTGATTTTATCTTGAGGGCTAGAAAAGTCTGTCCAAAGAAGAAATCATTTCAGTTTGGTTGTTGACTCCATCACAAATTACTATGAGTGCCATGACCCTGAAGTATTATAGACTAAACATTGAATAACAGAAAATTCTTTTTTGTTTATTTATTTTCACCCAAAACTACTGGAGAATATTTTTCCATGTAATTTTGTTAGATATTCCCAACAACCCTATGAAGTATATAGAACAGATACAATTCTCCTGTGGAACTTAAAACTCACAAAGATTGTGTTTTGTTTATTTATATCCCAATTTCCTCTAAGTCACAACCTATAGTAAATGGCATTTCTCATAAAGTCTAATGATATTTTAAAGCATATTTGGTTACTCCAACAGCAAAGAGAGGGGGAATTCTCAGAAATTCTTCACAAAGTAAAATGATCATATGTTATTGGACAGAAAGTTGCATTTTGTGGAATTAAATGTTAGATGCTTTGTGCATTTTTCAATTTTACTAGAGTCCTTCTACACTCCAGGTATATACCTGATTAAGTAATATGTCCAACCCCATCATTTTGAATAGGGAGGGCAATCAGTGATACCTATTCATGTTTTTGATAAGGGTGTTCACTCCCCAGAAATGGCCAAGAAAAACAACATATGTCAAGAATGTAAATACAGAGAGAATGTGGTTTCTCAAATAAGCTTCTTGCCTGCAGGCAACACCCGCATTAATCAGGTAGTAACCTCTTCAGATACTCTGAACCAACTAGAGATTTGGCTGAGGCTCAGAATCACTTGACCACTGACCATTTGAAGCTCTTCCCTGACTAAACAAGTCTCTAACTTCTACTTATCTTCTCTTCTAAATGTTTCTCTAATCTGTTACTTAATCTCTGCTGTCAGTGCATACCTACTTTTGGACATTGATTATCACCTTGTTGATGTTTTCTGTACTCAGGTAACATAGTAAACTATTACCTAACACATTTATCTAAATACACAAACTTAAGTGCATTTGTTTAAAAAAAAAAACATATATTTCAATCATGAATGTTAAAAAAAAAAAAAAAACAGTTCAGGAAAGAAAAGAAGATAACCTTAAAGTAATTACAATTAAAAAAAAAATGAATTGTTTAAACTCTACCTGAAAGCCACTACCTAGAGGTCAGCTCTGACTGTTGAGATGGGGGATTAGCAAGTTTTAAAGAGATGTGAACCGCTATCACCAAACTGAGACCATCTACTTTCTGTAATCAGAAGGACTGAAATAGCACTAGAAAAGGAAACTTATTATGCAAATAGCATTGTTTTGAACCTTTTATTCACCCTGTAATATATATACCCCATACTTGGCCAGTGATATGGATACCTTATTTTGGGAAATGTTGGTTCAGGGCTTATCATCTTAGCCTAGACATTTAGTAATACATTTAAATTGATCTCTCTTTCTAGGCTCTTCTAAAACACTTCCACACTAGGGAACCCCATGACCTTTCTCTTCCACAAAGGCATATATGTGTGTGTGTGTGTGTGTGTCTGTATATATATATACAACTTCAACATCCAGTTTAGTGGTCTCATTGCTTGGTATGTCTCCCCAGTAAAATTTGTTGCACAGAACTGGACTTATTTTCTGAATTTCTGAAAGGTGTGATTCAGGTTAGTACTAAAAAAATGAGCATAGTGGGAGCAAGATTGAAATACACAAATGTTGTTTACTTCTTTTCCTTTTAGCCAATAATAATAACTAACTTTATCATGTAAAACTTGCTTATAATATATATAAGACAAAACAATGTCAGGAAATGTGCTAAATAGTTGCAAATACTGACACATGAAACACTACCAGGAAACTAGAGTACAGTAAGATTTAAGGATCTTACCCAAAGTTTCTTACCTAGAAGAGCCAGAATGTTGCTGAATTTGACCATGGTCAGGTTTCTGAGACACTGCTTCTAGCTGTATTCTGAGTAGATCAAAGTTGAATCAGTTTGGTTAGAATTATGGTTTTGACTAGGCACACATTTACCAGAGTTTCATCCTTCTCAGACTTTAGATAGAATAAGGGACACTGACACGGAGCACCAATTCAGTGTGAAACACACACAAACACAAATGCTCAGGTTTCTGTCAATGTGGTTAACAGTGGACCAGCTATTATTATTATTAGTCATGTATTTACAAAATATTAAATATAGATAGTAATAATTTGAAATAAGTATTTATATATTTAATATGGAAGAGGTCAAGAAGGAAAGAGTAACTTTACTAAATTGTATGTGAATAGGGTCTGGCTTTTTGAATAATGAGGCCAAATTGTCTTTCCCTGCTGGACATTAGTTCAGTAAAATAGCACAGGGTTCTGAATCATGCTTTGTGTGGATTCTATAAAAAGATCTTCGGTGTCTTGTGCTAGAAATGAAAAAGGCAATTGCATGTTTTTAGGCCTATCTTGAAAAGAGTTTATAATATCAACAGTTCCTCTTTCCCATTTTCAGGGTAGAATGAAATCTAGATTCCCCTTGCAAGACACAGCTTGCCACAAATGCTAGACTAAACATTCAGAAATAAAGGTGAGCTCCAGGGAGAGCTCTGAGTTTCCAGAGGCTAATTTGTACACCCTGGCTTGAGCACTGCTCTCTGACAAACAACAAAAGATGCTGTTCTCCAAAAAGAAGAGCTTATTTATTTGGGTTGTCTGCTGTATGCTTGTTTGATATTTCTTTGACTCTTGATCTTTGTTGAAGTGAAAAAGAAAGAGAGAGAGATTTTTTTTTTAAGTGCCTTATAAAATTGGTAAAGTTTTGACTAGTTTTGGAAGAGAAAACACCTTAATCCAGCTAGAGATCCAGGCCATCTTGATTTACTTCCTCTGGCTTTCACAGTTAGTTCTCTGCTGTGGGCTTTGTTCCACCTCTCCCTGCAGGCTCAGACCTTGGTCCTTGAGACAATCCTGGCAAAGGTGGGATGCTTTTAAATGCTTTAACGCACTCCTACCCTTTCTATCTTTCTATGGAGCATTGAGTTACTACAACATATGTAGGATCTGGGAACCATCTGGGCACCCTGTTTTGCTTACCAAAAGCTGTGTCATCAAAATTGATATTGTGGTATGAGAGTTGTCCTAAGTTCCTAAAGTCACTTCCTATTCCACGGACTTAGCAAAGTTAGTAATACTCTTCTAAATGTTCCTTTCTTTTTGTCTTTCCTCCCTTCTTTCTTTTTCTCTATCCTTTGCTTGCTTTCTTTCTTTCACTCATGCATTTATGTAACGGATTTCAACAGCTATTAATATTCCACCATCATCCATGGGGATCACAGAGAATTTTCAGATATATAATTGAGTCACAGTTTTCTAATACAGATTACATAATTTATAGAGAAGCCAAATGGAAATTCCTTTTTTTCTGTAACTACTGGGATTTCTCCAGAACCTCTCCAGGAATAGACTTGGAAAAGCCATAATCCTAAATCTTTTCTATTATCTTCTCTGCATATCTAGATATGTATCATGTTGTCATTTGTACAAATTGCTTTTGTACATCACTTCATTGCTTCATGTCCATAGCATATTTCTGTGTTGAACTGCTTCTATTAGGCAAGTAAAACCAAGCTTGCTGACAGGCCATCAGTCATAATTCCAGACTTCCCAAAAAGACAGTCTAGTCCACCTTGTTTGAGATGGAATGTCAATGTTTAAGTAATTTCTTGGAAGAAGACCCTCTCTCTCCCTGTGCTGTAATCACTTGTCCTATCTGATAGAGAAGTCCACTCCTCTACTTTTGCAGTACTTTCCTGAAGCTCCATATTATTGTCATCATCATCCGGATTGTCTGATGGAATCACTTTATTCTTCCCTGGAGCACTTGCTTTCTGTCCCCTGGTACTAATCAACTACTTTGAAGTTGATGTATACTAGGTTCTCAATAAAGTCTGAAGTGGTGGTAATAATGATGGTACTAACAGCACCAAAAATATATAATGCTTTCAGATGAAGTTGTGATTAATTGAGCAAGTGTCACAAATCCTATCCCCCACGAAGTTCATAGATAGATGTCTTAGAGTAGTGTTTGACATGTAAGTGCACAATGTGTTAAGTAATATTATTATTTTCCCATACAAAGTAGTTGAGAGTGAAAAGAAATCTCCAAGTACACACCCATGTGTGTGTGTATGTATTGTCCCCACATCCTTACCTTACTTATTTTTAGCCTCGGCCATTTCTCACCATTCTAACTGGCCATTTGGTAAACACCTGTGTGTTTATTGGTGTTCTGTGTGCACACAGAGTGCAATATAAATTTTTATTCAATTACCTAATACCATTAATAGGTGCTGCTTGAGAGGGCATGAACAAAGGGAGGTCTCACCACTAAGTGCTTAGATTTTCCTTCTCTTGCTCAAAAATACTATTTTCCATCCCCATTGTTTTACATGGCATTTATCCTTCCTGGAGTGTTTGTGCCTATCAAAATCTGTCATAATATATAAGGCTTCGATTATCTACTGTGGCCTGTATGAATATTTCCCCAGTCCTCCCCTATTTGGCCCTGATTATATCTTCTTTCTGTATATACAGCACTAGATTCCTAGCATTATGAGAAATGCCAGACAATTTTCCCTTGACCTGATATACAGAATTTGAGTATCTGCCTTTGTGTATTAGAAAGTCTGCATGCAGCTCTGTACTAGGCACAAGGAATAAGGTGGTGAAGAAAGCAGATATCCAGGCCCTTTCAGAGCTTACAAGATAGGGCTGAATGTGGATCGTAAGTAAAATAATTACAAATCATCCATTGATCTTTTAAGAATATACCAGTGCTATGAAATTGAATCTCAGAATCAGTTATAATATAAACAAGAGTGTTCCAATTGAGCTTGGTTAGTCAAATTAAGTGCCCTGATGAAAAGACTATTAAAGCCAAGACTTCAAGAATGAGTACAAATTACCAGTTAAACAAAGAGGAGACACCTGATTTTACCAGAGGGAAACAATATGCTGATATGCTAATGTTTCTTCATTCATGTACTCACTCACTCACTTAACAAACAGTGAGTTCCTACTTGATGCTGAGCACTACTGGATACTGGAAACTTAAAAGTGAACAAGTAAGGAAATTCCCAGATCTTGTGAAGTAAGCCAGAAAGAAAAACACCAATACAGTACACTAACGCATATATATGGAATTTAGAAAGATGGTAACAATAACCCTGTATACAAGACAGCAAAAGAGACACTGATGTATAGAACAGTCTTTTGGACTCTGTGGGAGAGGGAGAGGGTGAGATGATTTGGGAGAATGGCATTGAAACATGTATAATATCATATATGAAACGAGTCACCAGTCCCGGTTCGATGCACGATACTGGATGCTTGGGGCTGGTGTACTGGGACGACCCAGAGGAACGGTATGAAGAGGGAGGAGGGAGGAGGGTTCAGGATGGGGAACACATGTATACCTGTGGTGGATTCATGTTGATATATGGCAAAACCAATACAATATTGTAAAGTTACAAAGTAAAAAAAAAAAAAAATTCTTGTGGAGAAGACAGAGTAAACAAGTAACAAAACGAGGCTATTATGCCACATCTGGCACTAACTTGTATAATAAAGGGGATTTACATTAGGGTTATGTGATAGGTACTGTCAGAAAAAGGAAGAGGAAGAAAAAAACAATGAGACTGGTAGATCTGGAAAAACATCTCAGGGGAGGTAAGTTTGAGCTTAGATGTGAGTGAGAATACAGCATACATGTGAACCTGGAAAAGGTTTGGGATGGTCACAGTGGAGAACATCAGAGGCAGAGGGATATGGGATTAGCCTGGAGATTTAGCCTGAGATTAGCCTGAGAGCAGATTCTGCAGGCCTTTCAGGTACTAGTGCATCCTGAACATGATTCTAAGAGAAAAAAGCAGCTATTAAAAGCCATTAAACAGGAGCATCACATTATCACATTTGCATTCCAGAAAATAAATAAAGAAGATTTTCTTATGGAGCAGGAATGGATGTTAAAATTTCTTCTATACCATTAATGGGTGGGTGAATACTAGAAACTGCTTGTGTCTACTTTTGCATGTAACCAAGTTACTTTTTAACCCACCCTTAAATATATTTCCCAACAGAAATGCATGCATATATGCACTAAGAGAGACATGCAAGAAAATTTATAGCAACATTATGTGTACTATCACCAATCTAAAAACAAGCCAAAAACTCAAGAGTAGATTGGATAATTAATCATGATATAAATCATATAATGGAATATTTTGCAGCAATGAGTAAACAAATTGCCACTACACACAACATTGAGGAATCTGACAAAGCATTGAACAAAAGAAGCCAGGAAAAAAAGAACACTTGCTATATGATTCCGCTTATATAAAATTTGAAACCCAATCTACAGTGTTTGGATTCAGGTTACTGATTGTCTTTGTGGAAAAAAATGGAAATAATTTTGGGGAGGTAGTTTGTGGGTACAACTGATATTCCATTTTTGATCTGGGCAGAGTGTTACATATGGTTATAATTCTTTGAGTTGTACAGTTGCACTTTGTACATTTTCATTATAATTCACATATTTAATAAACAAAAAAGGTGATAAGAATTATTGATAGCAGTCATCCAGGTGAGGACTGGCTTTAGCCAAGACCAGAAACCATAAGAATGAATCCAGTTCGGTTCAGTCGCTCAAAGTGTCTGATTCTTTGTGACTCCATGAATCACAGCACGCCAGGCCTCCCTGTCCATCACCAACTCCTGGAGTTCACTTAGACTCACGTCCATCGAGTCAGTGATGCCATCCAGCCATCTCATCCTCTGTCGTCCCCTTCTCCTCCTGCCCCCTATCCCTCCCAGCATCACAGTCTTTTCCAATGAGTCAGCTCTTCGCATGAGGTGGCCAAAGTATTGGAGTTTCAGCTTTAGCATCATTCCTTCCAAAGAAATCCCAGGGCTGATTTCCTTCAGAATGGACTGGTTGGATCTCCTTGCAGTCCCAGGGACTCTCAAGAGGCTTCTCCAACACCACAGTTCAAAAGCATCAATTCTTCAGTGCTCAGCCTTCTTCACAGTCCAACTCTCACATCCATACATGACCACTGGAAAAACCATACCCTTGACTAGACGAATCTTTGTTAGCAAAGTAATGTCTCTGCTTTTGAATATGCTATCTAGGTTGGTCATAACTTTCCCTCCAAGGAGTAAGCGTCTTTTAATTTCATGGCTGCAGTCACCATCTGCAGTGATTTTGGAGCCCAAAAAAATAAAGCCTGACACTGTTTCCACTGTTTCCCCATCTATTTCCTATGAAGTGATGGGACCAGATGCCATGATCTTCGTTTTCTGAATGTTGAGCTTTAAGCCAACTTTTTCACTCTCCACTTTCACTTTCATCAAGAGGCTTTTGAGTTCCTCTTCACTTTCTGCCATAAGGGTGGTGTCATCTGCATATCTGAGGTTATTGATATTTCTCCTGGCAATCTTCATTCCAGCTTGTGTTTCTTCCAGTCCAGTGTTTTCTCATGATGTATTCTGCATATAAGTTAAATAAGCAGGGTGACAATATACAGCCTTGACGTATTCCTTTTCCTATTTGGAACCAGTCTGTTGTTCCATGTCCAGTTCTAACTGTTGCTTCCTGACCTGCATACAGGTTTCTCAAGAGGCAGATCAGGTGGTCTGGTATTCCCATCTCTTTCAGAATTTCTCACAGTTTATTGTGATCCACACAGTCAAAGGCTTTGGCATAGTCAATAAAGCAGAAATAGATGCTTTTCTGGAACTCTCTTGCTTTTTCCATGATCCAGTGGATGTTGGCAATTTGATCTCTGGTTCCTCTCCCTTTTCTAAAACCAGCTGAACATCAGGAAGTTCACGGTTCACATATTGCTGAAGCCTGGCTTGGAGAATTTTGAGCATTACTTTAGTAGCATGTGAGATGAGTGCAATTGTGCAGTAGTTCGAGCATTCTTTGGCATTGCCTTTCTTTGGGATCGGAATGAAAACTGACCTTTTCCAGTCCTGTGGCTGGAAATGAATAAGAATGAATAGGTAGACTCAAATGACATTATATAGAAGTGAAAATGCTTTAGTGGTTAACCAGTGAGGAATTAGAAGGAGTCAGATAATTTTTAGAATTCAAACTTTATTCTTTCTTTATTTTACAAGCTTCTAACAGGTGTGCTTATCACCTGTTCCTCCTATCCTTGTGGTACCTAGCACTACATTTGACATGGGATCAACATTCCATAAATATTGAAGTAATAAGCACCACGCTTTCTGATAAGAGTGGAGGATCTTACTTGGCATCCAAAGATAAAGAGAAGGAGGAAAGTAAGGCATTTAGCTGTAGCACTCTCAGTTGTCATTACAACAGAAGAGAAAGTAGATTTCTCTTGGAATACCCGTATCAATTCCAAATTACTTGGAATACCCGTATCAATGACCTTCTTGGGTCTCACGGAAACAGCAGTAAGCCCTGACACAGAATGGGAGATGATCTGTTGACAATCAGGACTGATCCTAAGGCTTTTAAAATTTTCTGTGGAAAGCCAAGATGAAGTAAAAATAGCATCATCTTATTCTCTGACTAATGGGAACAGTTGCATAAAGGTTTCTCATTAAGTACATCAAATCTTACCCTTTATATGACTTTAGTTTAGTTTTCTAGTCTGGTTAATTTCCATTCACCAACAGAGAAAGTGATGGTATTTGTAGGACTGAAGCTGCTCTGAGTCTACTTTCCTAGACAATGTGGGTGTTTCTGGAGGGAAAGGGATAGGAAAGCCAGGGCTTAACCACTGATTTACAAATGGTCACTGAAAACAAATAGAAATTTGGTTACAACATGGAATATAAAGACGTTTAGCAGCACTGCAGCACTATATACATCTGAGCTGTCCCAGGTGCTGTCATAAAGCTTCCTTTTTAACCCCTCTGCATTAAAGCTTCCAACACTCAATTCTCAAAATATTATTTACTATTTCATGACAAAAGGAAGGTTCTCTGCAAGATAATAGATACTTAATCTATTAAGTAGATTAAAGAATCTGAAGTTTGTCATTACAAAGGACAATTCTCTAACATGGAGCAGTAAGGCCATGGGATTTTGAGAGAGGCCAATCATGTTTTACACCTCCATCTTTTCCTTTGTCACAGGCCTGTAACACTACTGACGGCACCTTGTCCTTAACTATGAAATGGTTGAGCATAGTACATAGTAACATATTTATCAGTACCCCCAATATTAAAATAATGAACATTTTAACCCCTAAAATGATTCCTGGCATTATGTATATACTATGTCTTCGCCCCTTTCTGGTGTTAGATTGTGATTCACAGATATAGGCAGCTGTATATAGTTTCCCCTATATCATATAGTTTATTTAGTTTATATTTCCCCTATATCATATAGTTTATTTAGTTTATATTTCCCCTATATCATATAGTTTATATATAGTTTCCCCTATATCAAAATGTCCTAACTGATTTTACTTTGGGAATATTATAATTAATTTTAACGTTTTGCTTCCATTTATTATTTTCTCATTGTCAGCCATCAGTTTTATTACCATGTATCAGTGGCTGTTGGTATTTTTCCTTGTTCTTCCTTAATCTACTATGAAATCAGATATCTACATTTATGGGAACTACATACTATCTACATTTGTGTAAACTATCTACATTTGTGTAAACTAAGAGCAGAATCAGGTTTTATATACCTGAACTCATGAGTGCCTGTCTGGATTTAAAGCTGATCCTTTTTGCCATTTCTCTCAGCTGTTCACAGTTCAAATTTACATCCTTAAAGATTTGTATCAGATAAGTGAGGTCTTGTTGATATATTTTGGAAATTCCCCATTGAGTCACATTTATCTGCATGAGGAAGGGAAGGCCTTGCCAATGTGTATAAGAATGAATCACAAATATCCTGGAAATAAGAGTATGGGGAGGGAGTGGGCAGTCTGCTGTGCTCATTTGAGGGAGACATCAAGGTTAGGAAAAGTGTGTGTAATTACTCCGATAAAAGGGCAAATGACTGAAACTAGTTTTATCAGTAAGAAAAAAAAAAAAAAGCCCACAATAGGTAGTTCAACAGAAGAATTTAATTAGATACTAATATGTTGGAAAAGATAAATGGCCAAAAAGGAGGTAGTAAGGCAGTCGGGATTGTAGCAATAACTGGAAGTTGCTACCATACTTACTGTAAAGGGACAAATATCATTTTCTAGTACCTAGGATATGGTTCCACCTAATGGGTGCTTGACCTCGGGGTAAGGACTTCCTGTCTGAGAGGATATGCAACAATGGAAAATACATCATCCCACCATAAGTGATGCTTCCCAAAGCATAAAGTGAAGAGAAGTAGCCTGGCCTCTTCCTCTATTTGATCCTCCAGTTTTCAACCAGGTCATTCCCAATGACTAAACAGAACTGGACAGGGAGGCCTGGCATGCTGCTGTTCACGGGGTCGCAAAGAGTCAGACACGACTGAGTGACTGAACTGAACTGAACTGAAACAGAACCAGATGTTGGTTTGGTGAATGTAACTGGCAGTTAGCAGAGCAAAATAAGCAAAGAGAAATGGACAAATATGAGAGGAAAGAGACAAGTGGTCAGCCAACTGGTGAGAGATAATTGGTTGTAATCAAGGGATAATATTGAGGCTCATTCTTGTGGGAACTATGTTTAAACAAGCCTGTGTGTCAGGGAAATGAGATGGCAGTGTGGAAATGAAGGTGGTTTCAATGATTCCTCACAAATGGAGGAATCCAGCTGCCCTGGATTTCCATCTTGTGTACAAGTTATTCTCCATCCTCTTGGTTTGGTCAGCGCTTAATCCAGGAAGACATAAATTGTGCTTATGACCTTCCTCCTATGAAATGATTGATTTCAATGCCTCTGTGTCTGCATATGCATGAAAAGATAAATATCTGTTCGTCTATAGATTCTTTTCCTCAGATTCCCAATCTCTGGAGCAGGGATAAAGCCACAAATCTGCCAGAACACCCAAGAAAAGCAATTAGTTCATTTTAGATACATTTAAATATGTTGAATAAACAATTTTGTGTTTTCTATGGGGCCTATTACACTTGAGCTTGAGAAGTACTTACTAATAATTTTTTGGTTAATATCCACTTGAATCACTTTAAATTAGCATTTCAAAATCAGGCTGAGTCCAAAGGCCAGAGGGTTGGCAGAAAGATGATGACAGAAGCTGAATCTCGACATTCCTTTAGAAAGCTGAGGTTTACAGAGGGTTGGTTTTGGCTTCTCCACTGGAAACTTATGTTTGGACAGTCATCTAATACTAAAACAGTTTTAATTTTGCCCAGGATTTCGATATGCGACACTAAATTAGCCTGATGTTGGAAAGAAACCGACCTGGGCTAGGAATCAGAAGATCTGGCTTTGCTGCCAAACCTGCCTTTACAGCTCTGTGACCCTGAGTGTATCACTTAATATTGCTGAGGTTTGGAAGGTAGGGTGGTGGGTGTGTGTGAGCTGGTGGGAGGCAGGGAGGAGGTAGATTTATTGAGAACAAAGAACAAAAGTCTTCCTCTGACACAGTGGGTGTTAACTTTCTGTTGAGCCCCATGTCCTTAAAGAGACACATGCAAGGAAGGCAGAAATATGCATTAAAATATGGCATTTGCTCCAACTAGTTATCATATCAGCTTGATCACATCAGTCATGTTCCTTCACCTCATTGTGGCATTTTTCTCCTTCAAAAACACCAATAGATTGGTAAAAATATCTTACAATATAGTGATTATCCTTATAATAGGAGCCAGACAAATGTAGGCACAAATCCAAGTCCACAGCTATGTGACCTTAGGTAAGTCACAAAACATTCTTAAGCCTCTGTTTCCACATGTGTAAAATAGAAAATATAATAGCCCCTACCTCAGTGCTGTGTGCACTGAATGAGGGGAAGAATGCATTAGAGCTCTTAGTACAGCACCTAACACAAAGCCTCAATCAATTCTGTATGTTATTACAATGGTAGCTTACTAATATTTTAATCAGTGTAGTTATTTGTTTTTCCAGTTCTTGGTCTCTAACCATAGCCACCTCCTGGTGAAATCCTTTCACCTGAACTGTGTTTTTGTCTACCTGATGTTTCCTAGGTCTTATACAGGAAATTCTGTCAGTGCTTGAGAGCCTGTCTCAAGTCCAGTCCCCACTCAGGTCCTAACTACGTCCATCTCTTTTCTGGATGTTCAAGATTGGTTCCTCAGAAGGAAGTATCAGGCAAAGGATTCATGAGGTTGTAATTTAATCTGAAAGAGTTGTCAGGAAAAAATAGTAGAAGAGTGGGGTGTGGGGAATAAAGAGACCACACAGAGTGTGGTATCAAGCATATCCCGGGGAAGAAAATGTTTGCTCAGTCCCACAGAGAGCACCCACAGAGCAGCATGGATTATACATCAATGTGCAGGTAATCTGGCTCCCTGGAAAAGTTGGAATTGTCCCAAACAAACCTCAAGAAAACTTGAGGTTGTATCCAGCAATTATTGGTTGAAGGCTACCCCCAGGCATTTAAAGCTCTGCCTCTACTAAGAGGAGGTGTTTGCAGACAGCCTGTGGAAAAGCTTTTTACCAAGAGGCATAGATCTAGCAGCTATTGATAAAAGCACACTTGGAATGGATAGACAAACATATATCTTAAACATTCTCACCAACATGCAAAAGAAGTTAATTATGTGAGGTGATGGCTGTGTTAAACATCTTGATATCAGTAATCATTCCACAATGTATATCTATAATCATCACCTTGCACACTTGAAATGTATAGAATTACATTTTTCAACTATTCCTCAACAAAGATTATGAAACAGGAGAGGATAAAGGAATCCATAGGAATAGGAGAAGCATCTTTCATAGCAATAATGCTAATAATAATTTCCCTGAGCATAGTACTTTGCCCTTAATACTTTCACTCTCATGTCATTTAGCTCTGTGAAGGATTGTTATTCTGTATTGATGGATGGTGAAGATAAGTCTCATTTAACACATGTGCATATGTACACACATGTAGACATAAATATCTTTAAAAATATGTTTAACAATCCATGATATTTAGTCTTTCCACTAAAGCAGGTCACTTAATGGATTTTTTTTTTTTACAAATTTATTTGTGCTATAGTGCTCAAAAAAAAAAAGAGAAAAACTGTGTTACTTTTTTAAAAAATTTAAATATTTTAATCCCTGCTGAGTTAGGACAGTTCAGTTGTCAGAAGCTTACGAGGATGAATTGCATAGAAAATTCCCAAAGTAGTGAAAAGATAATTTTTGTCTCTCCTCTGGGGGAAAGAGACACACTTTTCTAGCATTATAGCACATGATAGTTGTTGTAGTGATGCTTATTAGAACCTCTTCTCAATAGTGTCACAGCCACTGTCAAACTGCAATTACACATGTAAACAGCTAAGTAGGGAATATCTGAATTTCTGCCACATGTTCTCTCTCCAGCTCCTGCTGATCAGTCGAGTCTCTCACAGCAAGGCGTGGATCAAGTTGAATGTGGATATAGTGGACCTTGGAGTTCCCCTTTATCAGTTGCTAGAATAAGGAAAGAGTTGAGAAGCACCTAAGTCTTGATGTCCATTGATTGTGACATGCAAATGAAGCACACTCTAGTACCCAGGACCATATAAAGCTTCTTTAGCCATCAATTCATTACCTTCTCTCACGGGAAAAGAGAACCAGACACGGGTTCTTGCTCCCTGACTCCTGGAACCCCAGCCTGCCTTTCTTCTCATCTGAGTTAAGATGTTTTGGTTGCCTGGATACAGCTGAGCTTGTGAAAAAATGTCACTGAGTTGCTGTCATGATGGCCATTCTATCACCATGATTTATAAATGGATTATCTGTGAAAATGGCTCTAGTTTTAATCATGCCTCCTGCAGGAAAAGGATTGTTCACATTGGTTTGTTTCAATGACAGGTCCAGCTACTCTGATATTTTACAACGATTGGCAGATGCTTCACTGCAAATGATATCCATCCTCCAGAAAGAATTAGTTAACTTCTAATATCATTAACCTCAAAATATGTGTTCTACTTACCCCCTCAGTCCTATTTCAGATTCATTCTTTGGGGGAATCAGAACTTTCCATCCCATTTTCCTCTAATTCCATTTCAAGAAGGAAGCAATCAACAACAAATTGTTTCCACAGTGTTCCACATATGGGAATCAGTCTTTGATGTTTTTCATAACAAATAGATTTCAGTGGAGAATGGGAGGAAATGCACAATTTCCTCTTTTTGGGTCTTCAATGAAAGGACATATACCTGGAATCTATCGTATTATTACCATCAGTTTATTTGGTCTGTATCACAGGCAGGTATCATTATCTTTATTGATCCTCCTTCTTAAAACAGTCTTTCAAGATGGGATCATCTCCACTTAGAGTCAACCAAGGATTAGCTTGGTTAAGTGACATAGTTAAGTGGCAGGAATGAGATTTCAGGTAGATTTCTAAGATCCAGTCCTCCACTTATTTTCATCATTCTCATGTTTGCTAAGGTTTGTTCCACAGAGCACTAGGCCTGTACAGTCTCCATACCTCTGCCTCCTTCTACTTGCTCTCAAAAAAGGTGAAAAAACAGGAAGAAAAGAAATTTCAAAGAAACAGTCTTGAGGAATCACTGTGTACAGTAATATTCAGAAAATTCGAGGAGGCCCTGATTTCTGTAAGTCATTTTGTTTAACTGATATTTTCCCAAAACTTAGTCAACCATGAAATATGTGTTTGACTGATATTTGCTGACAGAACCCTGCGGATAAGGTTTTAAGAAAAGCTCCATTAGATTATATTTCAGTGCCTGCTTTTATAGTTTTTTTTTTTCTTCTTCTTTCTTATTTTACATTTACTTGCATTTTTAGGAGCAACAAAATTTTATAATATCAGTAAAATTAACTCTAGCATTTCTTTCTTTTTTTTTTAAATTTTATTTTATTTTTAAACTTTATATAATTGTATTAGTTTTGCCAAATATCAAAATGAATCCACCACTCTTGAACACTATTTCCTCTCCTTCTCCAGCTTCTGACCCTGCTGCTTCCCCTCCTCCTCATGTCCTGTCACTATCATCATCATCTCTTTTTTCTTCATCAGAGTCATGAACTGTATTTGCACACAAGTGCCCTGTGAATACCCCTCTTGGCCCTTGTGTCATCCTAACTATTTAATGAAGACCAGAGTGGTTAAATATATTCTCCAAATCACAGAGCTATAAAGTGGCTGAGCAGAGAGTCAAACCCCTGACTTACTTTTAAATCTTTTTCATAGAAGCACAAGAAAGTGGGCCTGGGCTTTATTTAATTTTATTCCATACTTTACTCTTGGAAAATTGACTCATTGAAGATTTAAGAGACAAAACTCAAGGGTCAGGGCAAACCAGCAGTAGAGCAAGTTATAAACCCAGTCTTTCTGATCATCAGGCCAAATCTATTTCTAGAAGGAAGTCAGTGACACTCCTGGAAACATATCAAATAAATTTTCCACCACCTCCTTTTCATTTTAGTTCAAATATGTGACTCAGGTCATCTGGCATGTGATATGCTCCGCACACTAATGTACTTTGTAACTAAATGGAAACTCTCCTTTTAATTAACCAACAGTGATAAGCATATCAGTTACTCTGACTCATTACAGATTGGACCAAAAACTTGACCATATGAGCATGAAATAAGCACTATTAAATTTTTATTTAGATAGAGATTCAACTAAACTGCTAGTTCTACTATCAAAAAGTGAAATTCTCTTTTACTAAGATTTAGACTGTAATTAGTGTTAAAAACTTCCATTAGCTTTTTGCTTAGTATATCCTTCTCATCTCTGTGGAATTGTCTGATCACCAAAATGATAATGAAATAAAATGAAAATGAGCCTTATGTTCAACTATAAGATTTTGTCAGACATTAAAAAATTAAATGCATTTTAAAAATTGAGCATTTTTCAAATTTAAAATTTTCTATAGGAACAAAAAGGTGAATGCAGTTATGCACCTTTTTAGGAAGCACACATACACACAAATCTGACCTAAATTGGGATGCATTTATTTTCATTTATTAAAACACCAGTTTTTTAGTGGTGATTAAGTATGCTTTTTATGAACAGCAATGCCCCCTAGGATCACAAGATTATTTGTGGATTATTAATTATGTCTGCTGCTGAAGTGCAGAAAAAGGGACGGAAAATGTCTGGGGCACTCAGATAATTATAAGTCAAGAAAGAGAATTTAGGTTTAAAATATAGCTTGGTGACAACCAAGAGGAGACCCAGTTTGTTTACTCTGTAGCAGGATGCAGTTAAGGGAAGAGAATACATGAGTTTTAGTCCAGAGGTCTAAGTTTAAGACTTATTTATACATCAACTGTTCATCTTTTGGTAATATTATTAATTTCTGTGGCCTTTTAAATATCTTTGTGTGGAGTATACAGAGACATTAAGTCACTCCTGTATAATTTTGCCCTTTAAATTTGAGATAATAGAAGTAAAGTTTCTGAGACAAAGTTCACACAATAGGAATTCAATAAATGGATTGGCGTTACATTATCCTTTGATTGTTGTTGTTGTTGTTCAGTCACTAAGTCATGCCCAACTCTTCACGACCCCATGGACTGCAGTATGCCAGGGTTCCCTATCCTCCACTATCTCCCAGAGTTTGCTCAAGTTCATGTCCATTGGGTTGGTGATGCCATCTAACCATTTCATCCTTTGTTCCCCTCTTCTCCTTTTGCCTTCAATCTTTCCCAGCATCTTTTGATTAGCATTTGCTTAAAATGAAGTTATAAGGCTGTGTAAGTGTCCAGTAGGTTAGGAAATGGACATAGGCAGGCTTATTGGTTGAAGGTTGAAGAGTGCCTTGTAACGTATCTTTCTTAGAGTTTGGACAGATAACTCATACCTAAAGAAATCCAGATATATGCACTGTATTCATGGGTTGTACTCTCATTGGTACTATCAGATTGGAAGCAGGGCATTATATTTAAAGCCATTATAATTACCTGATTTATGAAATAAACATAGATTGATGAAACTATGCCTGTTAAAAATAATGTTCATGGAATAAATTGAGCTAAAAATGGATAGCGCTCAACAAGTTATCATCTTTGAAAGCGAGTGAAAACAGAATAGTGTACAAAACTATCATGAGATGGTTTGGCTGTTTGATCTTTCCCAAAACACTCACAATCTGATTTCCAGATTTCTCACATGTCTAACGGCACTGATACAACTATATGCACTGTGTATATGGATATACAAGCACAAGCACACACACAGTCCATCTTTGGATAATACTAAATCTGTTATAGTATAATTGCTACTAAGTTGAAAGTTGTGTCTATTTGTATTCTTAAAATGGTAACACTTGAGCAGAATATGAGATTAAGATTCCCCACCTTCTGTTTTTCAAGATGACAAAAATCATATACACAAGATACATAGTTCTTAAAATTTGTATACAAAAATAAGAAAGGAAAAAATAAAATGAAACTCACTGCTATTTTCTTTATCATGAAATCTGTTTGGTTCAACACAGTATAGGCTAGTATGTCCATTTACAGATGACCTGAGTGCTGGTACAAAAGTTTATTGCCCTCGAGTCTCACATCTGCCTATAATCTGCTTATAGCATTACTGATTCTTGGTATTACACAGACACAGACACAGATACACACACACTCTTAATTCAGTTCTCACAGAGAATCATAAATATATTTATATTTATAAATAAATCAGTGATTTTATTCACTGGGATTTCAGATGTAAATGAAACTTCAAATACTTCCAGAAGTAACTCCCGTGTTTCCAAAGATCATGGTTCTGATGCAGTAGTATCATTCTCAGGTTTTCATTGTATTTCTCTCTGTATTATACAGTTCCCTATGTAAATTATTTTATAGTTTCAATAATTAAGATATTTCCGCATTCTGTCTCATTTTCTACTTTTCTGTATCTGTCTCTTAAAGTCATAGAAAATTAACCCTTTAGAAAAAGGGAGGTGAGGGGTGAGCACTCATTGAGAACCTGTTGTATGCCAGACATGAAACAAGACCCTTGACAGTGAGGCTTTCACTTCATCTTCACAACCATCCAGTGAGGTGGGTATAATTTTCCTCACTTGAGGTGTAAGCAAGCTGAGGCCCAGAGAGCAATATGTAGTGGCTGAACTGAGCTTTGAATATGAGTCTTAGTGGCTATAAACCCCCACGTTTCCACACTTGTTCTTCTGAATGTCAGTGATCATAATTCCCTTTCTGTTTATCTTGTCAGTCATACAAAATGTCTAGCTCAGTTTTTTTCAGATAGAGCCTCAATAAATGGCAGTTAATGGGGACAAAACAGGACTGGGTCAATGAAATCACCATTAAAGTCTGCCTTAGTTTTATTGGTTAAGTTAATGAGAAACCACAGTGGAAAAAAAAAATCAATGTATCGGTTCTTCTCTGAATGAGAAACTCATGTGAGAACTTGACAGTTATGCAGAGGAGGTTTTTTGTTTTGTTTTGTTTTTTTTAAACTGGTTTGAGGTAGTAGTGTTCTCTCTGTCGGAACTTCTCTTTTATTTCTTGCATCAAAACACTGCACTATCCCAATATCATCATCAATATAAGTTGATGCTGATTTTTTCTTCATTGTTAGGATCACTATACTGAAGGTTGCCAGATATGCCTTCTGGTCCAGAGAATCCAGTGAACCTAAGTAACCATGGAGTGCTCTTGAAAATCATCTGCCATATGTTAATGGTCCACATGTTCCTGTCACTGGAAAATTTACTTTCCTGTTATAGTACCTGAGTTAGTGTTTATTGTTAAAATAATCAACCCATTGGACGTCCCTGCTTGTGATTTATTTAGAAAGATAAGACATTATTTTAGAAAGCACCAAAAATGCCACCCAAGCTGATACTTTAATGACACATACACACACACACACAATGCAGGTTTCTTTATTGACACCACTTGAAACATCCTATGTTCAACCATGTTAAAAAACTTTTAAGCAGTAAGTTTTTTGGGGAACACATGTATACCTGTGGTGGATTCATTTTGATGTTTGGCAAAACTAATACAATTATGTAAAGTTTAAAAATAAAATAAAATTAAAAAAAAATTGCAATATGAATGCTTGGGAAATGTATCTTTGCACATAGAATTTTATTCTATTCCTGGAATAAGCCTCAAATCTCACAAAGTCAGTATAATTATATAGAAGACATATATGAATGTATGCAACTATGATTATCCACAAACTTTGAAGATTTCTAAACAACACGTGCACAGATCTTTATGTGGCCACACAGAGGGGAGAATTATCTCCTGCAATGAAATGGGGAAATGGAGACAAGTTAATCATCCAGAGGAACAAAGAGTAATGCAACAGCTGCATTGCCCTCGAAGGACTCAAGCAGTTTTGCCACATTCTCTGAAAAATTCAGTATTGACTAAATCTAACTGGGCCCACTGTGTCAGTTAAGCACTGTGAGCCTCCCCATGACCCCAGCATTTAAGCCCTGAAGTTACCTTAATCTCTTGTCTCTTTTTGCAGTTTGGAGTAGTCTTGAGGTTTTATTTTACAGAAGAAAATATGCTGTAGTGGCTAGAAGCTCTGCTGAGCTAAGATTCTGTTTTCAGACCAAACTTCCTCAAGCTATTTGTCAATAATATAAAATGCTAATTATTAGCAGTGTCTCCTCAGCAGTAATAATAATAGTAATAATTGGCCAAAATATTTCCCTTACCAAATAACTATAGGTGAAACTCCAAACTCATGTTACCCCAGGACCTTAGGTTTCATTTTGTCTTATGGCAGAGGTGAATGATGATATTTACCTCACAATTACTGAGAAATCAAATAAGAATATCTATGTTAAGCTTGCAGTATAGAACCTGGTGCTGGGTAAGTTCTCTTTAGTGATACGTTATACCAATGGTGAAAGTAATAACAGAGTACTGGTAGTAACATCAATATTAATTGTGCACAATCCTGTTCTTTCCATTTGTGAATAACCCTGATTCTAATGGTAGTTCCCAGCAGAAGGAAAGAATTGGATACAGATGGTCCTGGGGCCCATTATACACCAGCACAGTGTTTCACTACAAGTGAGCATTGGATCCAAAAACGTTTTGTGTTTGAGAGAAGGCCTAAGTGCCTACATCTTATTCAATACAGACATAATAGACACTTTTCCTAGATTGGATCCACATTTACTGTAATAATCTATAGATAGTTTCTTATGATTCTCAATTGACATTTTGAAATGTTCCCAGAAACCAGTTTGAATTGTTTTTTCAGAAGCCAAGTAGATAGCACAGTCTTATTTCTTCAAATCAGTCTATGTAAGAATGAGACTAAAAGAGGAAAGGAGATAATTATTGAGTGTAAAAAGAGAGAGAGACTATGAGATGAAAGCTTTGGAGGACACTGATCAACACATTAGATGGTACCCATAGTAGGGCAACAGGGAAGGAAAGGATTAAAGCACTCCTACCCACAGGCAGAATATTTAAAGACCTGTGGAGGGTTAATCAATGATGAAAAGCCAGGCTGGAAAAAAATAGCTGGCTACAACTATGTGCAAATTCAGTAAAGTCAGTTATAGTTGATATAAGTCTGAGAGTCAGATTATGGAGCAATAGAAATCCATTGATCCTAATACAAGGAAGAATGCTTTAATAGACTTACCCAAAGCTTTAACATGTTGCCTTAGAAGGCAGAAAGCTTCCATCGACACTTACTACAGAATTTAAATATTCATTGCTCATGGATAATCTAGAGAAAAACTTACATGTGACAGAGCAAAGGAACAAGCAACTTTCAATCCAGAATGACCTTGAATGCAGGCCTGATGGGTTTAGAGCTTATGAGTATTGGTCAATTTGACCTGGCAACCATATAAATCCTTGTGTTATAATTTTCCAGTGAGATCAACTGGATCTGTGTTTTCAAGTGCCAGTTTTAAATCTTAGACTCATAGACTTTTGAAGCTGGAAGGAACCTTAGAATTGACCTAGGCTAGATTTCACAGACAGGAAGTTGAAAAGCATCCTGAGACTATGTCCTGGCTCTGCAGAGAATGTCTGTTCCTGCCAGAGAGTCTCCGCCATTAATAATGTCTGCTAGAGACTGGGGGCGGAGAAGACAATGGCACCTGACTCCAGTACTCTTGCCTGGAAAATCCCATGGACAGAGGAGCCTGGTAGGCTGCAGTCCATGGGGTCGCTAGGAGTCGGACACGACTGAGCTACTTCACTTTCACTTTTCACTTTCATGCAGTGGAGAAGGAAATGGCAACCCACTCCAGTGTTCTTGCCTGGAGAATCCAAGGGATGGGGGAGCCTGGTGGGCTGCTGTCTATGGGGTCACACAGAGTCGGACACGACTGAGGTGACTTAGCAGCAGCAGCAGAGACTGGGGGTGAGATGAGCAGGATAAGTGAAATGTTTGCGTGTCTGTAGTGTCCTTGCTCAATCTGTGCTGCTTCCTCACTTCATAACTGAGACTCAGAAAATGCCAGAGTGTCCCTTAATGACAACAGCTAGATCATGAATGAGGACATAAGTTTTTACCAGCGATGCATAATGAATAAATTGAGCCAGTGCAACAGTTCTGCCTACCTCTGGTTAGTTCTTTCTTCAGTTTGTATACCCCATAAAAACATAACTTGTTGCTGTTCAGTTGACAACCATGTCCTACACTTTGTGGTCCCATGGACTTCAGCACGCCATCTTCCCTATCCCTCACCATCTCCCAGAGTTTGCACAAGTTCATGTCCATTGAATCGGTGATACCATCCAACCATCTCATCCTCTGTCTCCCTCTTCTCCTTCTGCTGTCAATCTTTCCTAGCATCAGGGTCTTTCCCAGTAAGTCAGCTGTTTGCATCAGGTAGCCAAAGTATTGGAGCTTCAGCTTCAGCATCAGTCCTTCCAAAGAATATTAAGCTTTGATTTATTTTAAGATTGACTGGTTTGATCTCCTTGCTTTCCAAGGGACTCTCGAGAGTCTTCTCAAGCACCACAGTTCTAAAGCATCAGTTCTTCAGTGCTCTGCCTTCTTTATTGTCCAGAACTTGATCCAAGAACACCATTATATGTTTGGATGATACTGTAACAATATCACTTGCCTGGCACTGATCTAAGTATTTCCCCTTAACTCATTTGATCTTCATGTCAACATCATGAGGTACATTTTATTTTAATGACTCCTATTTCACAGATAAGGAAACCAGAACCAGCCAGGTTAAATAGCTTGCTTAAAGCCCCATGATAAGCAGTGGAGCTCAGATTTGAACCTAGGAAGGCTAGGCAGCCCAGACCCAGAGTATAATCTCATGACTACTCTGTTGCTTTGCCTTTATGGGAAGTTTGTTTAGTTCACAAATGATTCTCTCCCCAGCCCCAGTGGTATTACCTTTACTTTATCTCTAATGGTTGGGTGGGATGAGCAGAAGAAGAGATGCCACTTCTTGAACATTTACTTACCCATGTAAGACCCTGCAGAGCCTTCTTTATCCCACATGGAGACAAGCTGTCTGTCAGACTGCACCCAGAATGATGGCGCAGAACAGAATCTTCTAATGAGCTGTGATATTAATATATATGAAACATAAGCAGGGAATAAACTTTGGTTATTTTGAGTAAAAAAATACCTTTAGGATGTACTTGGATATATTATGGAGATTCTTCTGGATGTTCCAGTCTTGTGTACCACCCTTACAACAGGTTAACTATCAGAAAAAAATTCTACAATCCACTTCAAAGAGGCTGTTGATCACTGTCAAAATAGTTTTAAAGAATAAAAAGATGCCCAATTCCCAGCTTCTTCAAGCCAAATAAAGACTACTTTCATGAAGTGGTGGTGGTGGTTTATTCACTAAGTCGTGTCAATCTCTTGCAACCCCATGGACTGTAGCCCACCAGACTTTTCTGTCCATGGGTTTTCCCCAGACAAGAATAGTGGAGTGCGTAGCCATTTCCTTCTTCAGGGAATCTTCCCAACCCAGAGATCCAACCCAAGTATCCTGCATTGCAAGCTGATTCTTTACCAACTGAGCTACCAGGGAAGCCCACTTTCTTGGGTGAACAAGCAAATGAAGACAAAAACCAATCCCAAAATTCTTTTAGACTCAATGAAAAAAGACATTGGCAGAATAGTGTGTACCCTCTCTCCTTGCAGCATTCACTGATTTCCTTAACAAGAACTTACCTTTTTGACCTAATATGCTAGAAAACTTTCTTTAGTTCTTAAAAGACATTAGCAAAATAAGCAGTTTGCAAAAAAAAAAAAAAAAAAATATATATATATATATATATAATATGCATTCCTTAACCACAGCATTCCTCCAAATTCTGCACAACATGCTAATTACAAAGAAACTCAGGTTTTGTTAAGTATAGGCTTTTAATGAAAGAAACATAGTCATGCAACTAACTGCAGCTGTTGAGGGAAAAAAAAAGGTTGAAATAGAATGAGCTAGAAGAGAATGAAAGAAATCCATGTGGATTAATATTTGTGGCCCTGTACCAGAAAACTAGACAAGTGTTCCCAGTTCAGCATTTCCCCCTGGTTTGAGAACAGTGTATGCATGCTCTCAGGAGAACATGTAATCCCCCCAACTTTACCACCTCATTTGGCAAGTCTAACTCAGGCAAGTTAAGTCTGGAATAAAGGAATCTTTCCCATTCAGAGATCAATGGTGTTAAAGGCAGGAGAAGCTAAAGACACTGTCTTGTAACAAAAATTACAAAGGCGTTTTAAAAACTATGTCCCGATAAACAAATAAAAATAAACAACAACCAAAAACCATGTCCTAAGAGGAGTGCTGTACAGAATCTGGGAAACATAGTAGCAACAAATGCCATCAGGTAGAAGGGAGATGAGATAATGTATATTGGAGATAAATGAAGAATTAAAACAGTACTTTAAGATGGGTTTACCAACAATGACCATATAGCCATATGGGTTTAGACATATAACCAGAAATAATCCTCTCTTTATGTACCATGGTAGCAAATATTTTAGAATAATTCCCTTAACAAGAAATTAATAACCACTACACTTGAAATTAAAAGACGCTTGCTCCTTGGAAGAAAAGCTATGACAAACCTAGACAGCATATTAAAAAGCAGAGACATTATTTTGCTAACAAAGGTCCATCTAGTCAAAGCTATGGTTATTTTCAATAGTCATGTATGGATGTGGGAGTCAGATTATAAAGAAAGCTGAGCACCGAAGAATTGATGCTTTTGAACTGTGGTACTGGAGAAGACTCTTGAGAGTCTCTTGGACTTCAAGGGGATCCAACCAGTCCATCCTAAAGCAAATCACTCCTGAATATTCATTGGAAGGACTGATGCTGAAGCTGAAACTCCAGTACTTTGGCCACCTGATGCAAAGAACTGACTCATTGGTAAAGGCCCTGATGCTGATAAAGGTTGAAAGCATGAGGAGAAGGGGACAAAAGAGGATGAGATGGCTGGATGGCATCACCAATGCGATGGACATGAGTTTGAGTTGTCTCCAGGAGTTGGTGATGGTCAGGGAAGCCTGGTGTGCTGTAGTCCATGGGGTCACAAAGAGTCAGACATGACTGAGTGACTGAACTGAACTGACAAACTCTGATCTTCTCTCTCCCCTTTTCTTACCTCATCTAGTTTCATTTCTTCAGAATAATTCATATGTGTAATTATTTGGTAGTTTTATTTTTCCCTCACTAGAAACTAAGATTAGGGAGAGCTGAAACCTGTTCTAATCTATTTTATTAAGTACACATTCCCAGAACAGAGAATAATGCCTAGCATGTAGTTGGTTTGGGATGAAATTTTGAACGGCTGAACATTCCTCACAAAAACAGGCCTTTCATCAGGTATAGGAAGAGCAGGATTATAAGGCCAGAGCTTAGTAGCTTTGAAAGAACTGAAATCAATGAGTAGAATAGTGTCTCCTGAACAAGGCAGGACAGAACAATAAAGGATAGAAATCGTATGGACCTAACAGAAGCAGAAGATATTAAGAAGAGGTAGCAAGAATACACAGAGGAACTATACAAAAAAGTTCTTCACGATCCAGATAATCACGATGGTGTGATCACTCACCTAGAGCCAGACATCCTGGAATGTGAAGACAAGTGGGCCTTAGGAAGCATCACTATGAACAAAGTTAGTGGAGGTGGTAGAATTCCAGTTGAGCTATTCCAAATCCTGAAAGATGATGCTGTGAAAGCACTGCACTCAATATGCCAGCAAATTTGGAAAACTCAGCAGTGGCCACAGGACTGGAAAAGGTCAGTTTTCATTCCAATCTCAAAGAAAGGCAATGCCAAAGAATGCTCAAACTACCACATAATTGCACTCATCTCACACGCTAGTAAAGTGGTGCTCAAAATTCTCCAAGCCAGGCTTCAGCAGTATGTGAACCATGAGCTTCCAGATGTTCAAGCTGGTTTTAGAAAAGGCAGAAGAACCAGAGATCAAATTGCCAACATCTGCTGGATCATCGAAAAAGCAGGAGAGTTCCAGAAAAAACATCTATTTCTGCTTTATTGACTATGCCAAAACCTTTGACTGTGTGGATCACAATAAACTGTGGAAAATTTTTCAAAAGACCATCTGACCTGCCTCTTGAGAAACATGTATGCAGGTCAGGAAGCAACAATTATAAGTGGACATGTAACAACAGACTGATTCCAAATAGGAAAAGGAGTACGTCAAGGCTTGTTTAACTTATATGCAGAGTTTAATATTTGTTTAACTTATATGAAAAGTACATCATGAGAAACGCTGGACTGGAAGAAACACAAGCTGGAACCAAGATTGCCAGGAGAAATATCAATAACCTCAGATATGCAGATGACACCACCCTTATGGCAGAAAGTGAAGAACTAAAGAGCCTCCTGATGAAAGTGAAAGAGAAAAGTGAAAAAATTGGCTTAAAGCTCAACATTCAGAAAACTAAGATCATGGAATCCGGCCCCATCACTTCATGGCAAATAGATGGGGAAGCAGTGGAAACAGTGTCAGACTTTACTTTTGGGGCTCCAAAATCACTGCAGATGGTGATTGCAGCCATGAAATTAAAAGACAGTTACTCCTTGGAAGGAAAGTTATGACCAACGTCAACAGCATGATCCAGCAATCCCACTGCTGGGCATACACACTGAGGAAACCAGAAGGGAAAGAGACACGTGTACCCCAATGTTCATCACAGCACTGTTTATAATAGCCAAGACATGGAAGCAACCTAGATGTCCATCAGCAGATGAATGGATAAGAAAGCCATGGTACATATACACAATGGAGTATTACTCAGCCATTAAAAAGAATACATTTGAATCAGTTCTAATGAGGTGGATGAAACTGGAGCCTATTATACAGAGTGAAGTAAGCCAGAAGGAAAAACACCAATACAGTATACTAACGCATATATATAGAATTTAGAAAGATGGTAACAATAACCCTGTGTACGAGACAGCAAAAGAGACACTGATGTATAGAACAGTCTTATGGACTCTGTGGGAGAGGGCGAGGGTGGGAAGATTTGGGAGAATGGCATTGAAACATGTAAAATATCATGTATGAAACACGATGCCAGTCCAGGTTCGATGCATGATACTGGATGCTTGGGGCTAGTGCACTGGGACGACCCAGAGGGATGGTATGGGGAGGGAGGAGGGAGGAGGGTTCAGGATGGGGAACACATGTATACCTGTGATGGAGTCATTTTGATATTTGGCAAAACTAATACAATTATGTAAAGTTTAAAAATAAAATAAAATTAAAAAAAAAAAAAAAGCAGAGACATTACTTTGTCAACAAAGGTCCGTCTAGTCAAGGCTATGGTTTTTTCAAGAGACATGTATAGATGTGAGAGTTGGACTATAAAGAAAGCTGAGTGCTGAAGAATTGATGCTTTTGAACTGTGGTGTTAGAGAAGACTCTTGAGAGTCCCTTGGACTGCAAGGAGATCCAACCAGTCCATCCTAAAGGAGATCAGTCCAGAGTGTTCGTTAGAAGGACTGATGTTGAAGCTGAAACTCCAATATTTTGGCCGCTGATGCTAAGAGCTGACTCATTGGAAAAGATCCTAATTATGGGAAAGATTTAGGGCAGGAGGAGAAGGAAACAATAGAGGATGAGATGGTCAGATGACATCACTGACTCAATGGCCATGAGTTTGGGTAAACTCCAGGAGTTGGTGATGGACAGGGAGGCCTGTCATGCTGCTCTTCATGGGGTTGCAGAGAGTCAGACATGCCTGAGCGATTGAACTGACTGACTGACTGAACAAGGCAGAATCCCAGGTACCAGTCATGGGGAAGAAGATACAGGTGGACTCAGGCTCATTTGCTGCTTCACCCTCTTCTTCCAAAAAGGTACTCATTTAACATTTATTGAACAGCTCTTACACATTACATATTAGACACTTTTTCAGGCAAAGATAAACAATGTCTGATCACTACTCAAGGAATTTGTGTTGTAGAGAGAAAGGCAAGTGAAAGACAGACAACTGGAGCACAGAGGAAGATTTTGCAGGATGCTGGTTAAGGGCAGATATTGGGGTGCACCTTCTTGTTGGAAGGAGCCAACATTTTCTCCTAATGCAGAAAATCTCTGCAATTTCTCCTAATGCAGAAAATCTCTCAGCACTTAAGTATCGATTGTCACACCTAGAAGTAAAATGAACAATTCTTTGCCATATCCATCTTGCTATTTAGTAGCAACCTAGAAAGAAAGCACTAGGTCATGTCCAACTCTTGCGATCCCATGGACTATAGCCTGCTAGGCTCCTCTGTCCATGGGATTCTCCAGGCAAGAATACTGGAGAGGATTGCCATTTCCTTCTCCAGGGGAACTTTCCGACCCAGGAATTGATCTCAGGTCTCCTGCACTGCAGGCAGATGCTTTACCAACTGAGCTATGCGGGAAGCCCCTGTAGCAACCTTGACCCAATGAAATTCAGTAACTTGTCTAACACATAGCTGATTTTTGACACATTTTTATAAAGTGGACAATCTATTCTTTGCCCTTTTGTCAATGACCTAACATGAGATAAACTGCACCCAGGTCTCATTATTAGGAAAGTTGTTCCTTTGACAAATTCAGAATCCAGTCAGTCTCCTTGAGCACAACTCAATCATCATAACCTCTATCATCAAAACCCTGAACTTAAATGTTGCTTTCAATAGTACTGGATATGGGAAGACTTCTAATGTGTATTCTTTTATTTGCTGTAGTCTGTGCCTCTGATTCCTCCCCCAAGAAATAGGTAAGAACTCCTCCTAGCTAAACTCTTGGTTCAGTGTATCATGACGAAGATCATTTTCAGAAGGTTGAATTGATTACTGATAGTTCCTTAAAAGAAGGGGGAAAATAAATCTCTATACTGCTCAACCAGTTTTTTTTTTTTCCCCTAAATTCATCCTAACCTGGATTTTCAGAGACACTTTTGAGAAATGAGAATACATAGCAGGAATAAGATATCTTACTTTTATCATATGCTGTATGTCTAGAAATGTTTGATACAAAGGCAATTTAAATGGTAATAAATAGTATGTATGCATGTGTATGTATATACAGTGGTGTTTATATTATATATATAATTTAAGTGTTTTAAATGATATTTATATGATGATCAAATGTATATATAAAATTATTATATAATTTTTACATTTATCATTATTTGTGTGTATCAGATCAGATCAGATCAGTCGCTCATTCGTGTCCGACTCTTTGCGACCCCATGAATCACAGCACGCCAGGCCTCCCTGTCCATCACCACTCCCGGAGCTCACTCAGACTCACGTCTATCAAGTCAGTGATGCCATCCAGCCATCTCATCCTCTATCATCCCATTCTCCTCTTGCCCTCAATCCCTCCCAGCATCAGAGTCTTTTCCAATGAGTAAACTCTTCACATGAGGTGGCCAAAGGACTGGAGTTTCAGGTTTAGCATGATTCCTTCCAAAGAAACCCCAGGGCTGATCTCCTTCAGAATGCACTGGTTGGATCTCCTTGCAGTTCAAGGGACTCTCAAGAGTTTTCTCCAAAACCACAGTTCAAAAGCATCAATTGTTCAGCGCTCAGCCTTCTTCATAGTCCAACTCTCAAATCCATACATGACCACAGGAAAAACCATAGCCTTGACTAGACGAACCTTTGTTGGCAAAGTAATGTCTCTGCTTTTGAATATGCTATCTAGGTTGGTCATAACTTTCCTTCCAAGGAGTAAGCATCTTTTAATTTCATGGCTGCAGTCACCATCTGCAGTGATTTTGGAACCCAGAAAAATAAAGTCTGACACTGTTTCCACTGTTTCCCCATCTTTTTCCCAGGAAGTGATGGGACCAGATGGCATGATCTTCGTTTTCTGAATGTTGAGCTTTAAGCCAACTTTTTCACTCTCCACTTTCACTTTCATCAAGTGGCTTTTGAGTTCCTCTTCACTTTCTGCCATAAGGTTGGTGTCATCTGCATATCTGAGGTTATTGATATTTCTCCTGGCAATCTTGGTTCCAGCTTGTGTTTCTTCCAGCCCAGCGTTTCTCATGATGTACTCTGCATGTAAGTTACATAAACAGGGTGACAATATACAGCCTTGACGTACTCCTTTTCCTATTTGGAACCAGTCTGTTGTTCCATGTCCAGTTCTAACTGTTGCTTCCTGACCTGCATACAGATTTCTCAAGAGGCAGATCAGGTGGTCTGGAATTCCCATCTCTTTCAGAATTTTCCACAGTTTATTGTGATCCACACAGTCAAAGGCTTTGGCATAGTCAATAAAACAGAAATAGATGCTTTTCTGGAACTCTCTTGCTTTTTCCATAATCCAGCAAATGTGGGCAATTTGATCTCTGATTCCTCTGCATTCTCAAAAACCAGCTTGAACATCAGGAAGTTCAAGGTTCTCATATTGCTGAAACCTGGCTTGGAGAATTTTGAGCATTACTTTACTAGTGTGTGAAATGAGTGCAATTGTGCGATAGTTTGAGCATTCTTTGGCATTGCCTTTCTTTGGGATTGGAATGAAAACTGACCTTTTCCAGTCCTGTGGCCACTGCTGAGTTTTCCAAATTTGCTGGCATATAGAGTGCAGCACTTTCATAGCATCATCTTTCAGGATTTGGAATAGCTCCACTGGAATTCCATCATCTCCACTAGCTTTGTTCGTAGTGATGCTTTCTAAGGCCCACTTGACTTCACATTCCAGGATGTCTGGCTCTAGGTGAGTGATCACTCCCTCATGATTATCTTGGCCGTGAAGATCTTTTTTGTACAGTTCTTCTGTGTATTCTACCCCACGCACCTAAGCCCGAGACCAGGGGCGACGGCCAGGAGGAGCTACCACACGCCCCCACGCCCAAGGCCAGGGGCTGTGGCTGGGAGGAGCAATCCATGCCCGAGGCCAGGGGCAGTGACGAGAGGAGTTACCTGGAGCCGTGGCTGCGTGGGCGCAGGAGGGCCTAGAGGAGAAGGTCAGTAAGGGCGGCAGTGAGGAGATACCCCTCATCCAAGGTAAGGAGCAATGGCTGCGCTTTGCTAGAGCAGCCGTGAAGAGATACCCCACGCCCAAGGTAAAAGAGGATGGTAGGCGTTGCAAGACGGCATCAGAGGGCAAACACACTGAAACCATACTCACAGAAAACTAGTCAATCTAATCACACTAGAACCACAGCCTTGTCTAACTCAATGAAACTAAGCCATGCCCGTGGGGCAACCCAAGATGGGCGGGTCATGGTGGAGAGATTTGACAGAATGTGGTCCACTGGAGAAGGGAATGGCAAACCACTTCAGTATTCTTGCCTTGAGAACCCCATGAACAGTATGAAAAGGCAAAATGATAGGATACTGAAAGAGAAACTTCCCAGGTCAGTAGGTGCCCAATATGCTACTGGAGATCAGTGGAGAAATAACTCCAGAAAGAATGAAGGGATGGAGCCAAAGCAAAAACAATATCCAGCTGTGGATGTGACTGGTGATAGAAGCAAGGTCCGATGCTGTAAAGAGCAATACTGCATAGGAACCCGGAATGTCAGGTCCATGAATCAAGGCAAATTGGAAGTGGTCAAACAAGAGATGGCAAGAGTGAATGTCGACATTCTAGGAATCAGCGAACTGAAATGGACTGGAATGGGTGAATTTAACTCAGATGACCATTATATCTACTACTGCAGGCAGGAATCCCTCAGAAGAAATGGAGTGGCCCTCATGGTCAACAAAAGAGTCTGAAATGCAGTACTTGGATGCAATCTCAAAAATGACAGAATGATCTCTGTTCGTTTCCAAGGCAAACCATTCAATATCACAGTAATCCAAGTCTATGCCCCAACCAGTAACACTGAAGAAGCTGAAGTTGAATGGTTCTATGAAGACCTACAAGACCTTTTAGGACTAACACCCAAAAAAGATGTCCTTTTGTGTGTATATATGTATATAATTCTGTTGTTTATTCACTGACTAATAATTATTTTATTTGTTTATGCATTCACTCATTCATAAATAGTAGGGGTATTGGTAAAAATAATCATAACAGCTGGTAAAGGATAAACCCAGAACTTTGCCCTTATAAGGGTTACCTAAAGACCTTATTCAGAAAAGGCAATGGGAACCCACCCCAGTACTCTTGCCTGGAAAATCCCGTGAATGGAGGAGCCTGGTGGGCTGCAGTCCATGGGGTCGCTAAGAGTCCAAAACAACTGAGCGACTTCACTTTCACTTTTCACTTTCATGCATTGGAGAAGGAAATGGCAACCCACTCCAATGTTCTTACCTGGAGAATCCCAGGGACAGGGGAGCCTGGTGGGCTGCCGTCTATGGGGTTGCATAGAGTTGGACATAACTGAAGCGACTTAGCAGCAGCAGCAGCAGCAAAGACCTTATTATGAGTCAATCTTCTCCCAAAGAGCTTATGTTGAAGAAATATCGGGCTTGATTTTGTTCAAGTGTGAGTTTCTGAAGATGAAATTCATCTCCATGCATTGTTTTGAAGAGTTTAAGGGAAAGGGCTTCCAGGGTTTTCTTGGCAAACATGCAGCTGTTTAAATAATTTAGGAGATTATCAATAAATGAACCACAAAACACTCATAATATGGACTACAACATAGAACAGGTTCCTCTCACTGAACTTCATTTTAAGTTATTGCAAAAGAGGGAAAGACCTCCATGTGGTTATTTACTTCATAACCATAAGCATCCCACCCCCTATGAAGTATATGCTGGTTGACTTTTTAGCATTTTGAATAATAAACTTCAGTACCTATAAATTATTCTCTATTGTTCACTTATGAGAATATATCTCTGAATTCCTGGAAGTGGGGATCGCTGGGGTCTTTTAATCGCACACTTTGGAGATGTTTTGGAAGACGGAAATGGTCATAACCAATTTAGCAATGTAATGTCATCAGTTTAGTCAATTAAATGCTGCTGTGTATCTGTGGGTTGAACCATTAAATCGTGTCTCCATAAAGCTGAATTTATTGCAAGGACATAATGTGTTGAAGCCAGAGATAAGGTTTTTACTCTGCCATTTGCTAAGCATATGGCTATGGAAACTCTGAGTTTCACTTTTTATAAGTAATATATGTAATGTAAGTTAAAATATATAAAAATAGATGTACTATAAAAATAATAATTGCCTCTCACAAGCACTATGTTATCAGATTTAGCCAAAAACAAACAAAAAGATCACAGCTAAATTCAAATTTCAGATAAATATTTGAAACAATTTTAGTGTGTGTCTCATGTTGTATTTGGGATATATTTTACTTACATTCTAGAAATATATCCTTTATCTGACATTCAAATGTAATGATGTCCTGTATTTTAACTGGTAATTCTAATCATGAGAATAATTTGAGAAAACCTTTGAAGTAACTCATGTCAGTTTTCTTTCTTCCCCCTGGGTGTTGATAATACTAGCTAAAGAGTGTCTTGTTTACGGGGACAGTCTCTGTAGGGAAACATCCTGGGTTCATGCCGCCTTTACTGTCTCTTTTCAGCCAAGTGAATTCAGACACTTTATTGTGCTTAGTTGCTTCGGTTGTGTGTGACTCTTTTGTGACCCTATGGACGGTGTAGCCTGCCAGGCTCCTCTGTCCATGGGATTTTTCCAGACAAGAATACTGGAGTGGGTTGCCATGTCTTCCTCCATATCTTCCTGAGCCAAGTATCAAACCCACGTCTCTTATATCTCCTGAACTGATTTCTTTACCACTAGGCGCCACCTGAGATGCCCTTAGACAATTGATTCAAACTCTGTTTCATTTTTAAGTGGGACTAATAATAGTACTGACTTCATATCATTGTTATATAAATTAAATATACACTCAATGCTTAGAATCTTATTTTTTACATCAAATATTATTAGTATATCTAATATACTCTCCATAGTTTGGAACAAAGTATTCACATAGTAAATATGTTGAATAGAGACAAAAAGAGAGAGGTAGGGACATAGGAAGAGAGGGAGACAGGGATAGAAAGAAAGAGAAAAAAACAACAGAAAGGAAAAGAGGGACAAGATTCACCTAGAGCTAAAAAAAAATGTGCTGAAGAAAAACAGATACAAGCAGGTTAGTTTGGTTCTGAAAATGATTTGTGCATTCCTTTTCAAAGGAAACTAGCATCAAAGTTGATTTAAAAAAGAAAGTAAGAAAGAAAAAGCTTCCAGGATCTCACCAAATAAATACATTTGGAAAAGAATCCATCTCTTGGCTTATGTGAAAATAATGAAAAGATGCACAGTGATGACACATTTCAGGAATAAATTTGAAGGGAATTGTTTCATACAATTTCACAAAGGGACCTTAGGGAAAGAGAGCCTATTCAGTAATTAAATCGCTTGTCGCCCTCACACATTGGCAGATCTACGAAGATGTCACCTGAGGGAATTTGATGACTGCTCTCCCCTGGGACCGCTTCGCTTTGGGAAATCTGAAACTTTACTTAAAGAGGTCATTTGCTGCACAGATTCAAGGAGTTATTTGACACAGAGAGAGATTTTCTTGTTATTATAAGACATGTGGCATATCTTTCATTTATTCTTATAATCAAGCCAAGTTGGATTTGTTCAGTGGATGTAGGTATATTTTAAATGTTTCAGAATAAGGATTTCAGGTATATATATATATATTCTAATGAAAAGGAGGAAATGCAGTCCATGGGGTCACAAAGAGTTGGACATGACTCAGCAACTGAATTGACTGACTGGCTGACTGAAGGGAATGGAAACTAGTGCAATGTTTATGTTCTCTGAACTCAGCCATCAGCTCTGCATATTATTCACATTGTTCTGAGGAAACAAAGAGGGACTTCCCTGGTCAGTTTAGTGCACCTCTTTGAGAAGTACTGCAGGATCTCTTGCTGGACAGTGTGAGACTGGTGATCAGAGTATCAAATTTACCTGTATGGTAAAAACTCAACATGAGGCTGGGACATTGATGTGAATAACAAGAAGGTAAGAAGGATTGGTGAACCAGAAAAGGGAAGAAAGGGACAGTAGCCAGAGCTGATGACTGGGAGATGGGCAGCTTTTCCTTTTCTGAGAATGAGAATATGGTAGGGAAACATCTTCATCTGGGTCGTCACAGGCAACCAAAATGAACCTGAGCAGGCAGCCTAGCTAGGTGTGTTGTCAGAGAGACATATTTTGTTGACACTTCTCTTTTTTATTTTTTTTCATTCATTTTACTGAAGAGGAAAATACTGAATAAGAGATATACTACAGGAAGATCAGAATATAAGGCTTTAGAATCCCACAGACCCCAGATGGCTGCATACTTTCAAATTTAGCATCTTGGAAACTGTACTCAGCCCCTCTCTACTGTCATTTCCTCTTTTGTTAAAAAAAAAAAAAAAGGCTCTTACCTTTAAAGGTTATTGTGACAGTAAAAACACTTTCTAAGTGCTTACCACAGAGTCTGGCACAAAATAAACCTTTAAATTATGTTAGATGCTCTTACTACCACCACCATTTAAATTTCTGCTATGTTATATAGCATGCCTCTCTCCTATACCTATATAAGTAGAAGTATTAGTCGCTCAGTCCTGTCTGACTCTTTGCAACCCCATGGGCTCTAGACCGTCAAGCTCCCCATCCATGGGATTCTCCAGGCAAGAATACTGGAGTGGGTTGCATTCTGTTCTCCAGGGAATCTTACTGACCAGGGGTTGAACTTGGGTCTCCTGCACTGCAGGCATATTCTTTATCATCTGACCTATACAGGTGATGTTATATACAGAAATAAATAGACAAACACACAAAACAGATAAATAGACAAAAATAAACAGACAGAAGCCACTTAAGAAGTTACGACTTACGTGAAACATTGCAAAATGTTTACCAAAGCAATGAAATGCAGATTATGGGATTTTCATTAGTAGTATAGATTTTAATTTGAAATGATAATATATATGGAAAGCCAAATAAATGTTTACAGGGACCAGTAAGAGGAATAGGTGAGGAAAATAAACAAAAACTCAACTTTGATAACTAGAGAATTGTTTACATAGGAATATTTTTAACCTGACATCACCAGGAGGCCTTGTTTTTTCCATTTCTCTAAATGAATATTTCGGGATATATATACTTGAACTCACCCATTCAGATGGTACAGCTCATTTAGATGAAAGAACCCTGGATCCGCAGAGCAGTGCAAAGGATGTGAGTGTGAGAAGATTAAAAAAAAAAAAATGAGAGAGAACTTTGCCATCCAGCTGTAACTAGTCAGCTTTATGATAACATGACTTGCTGAATCAAGGCCCATCATTACCTGCATTTCTAGTACACCTCCACTGGCACATCCATGCCCCACTTGTGATTTCTCAGTCACTCTTCTATCAAATCATGAGCCATGTTGCTTTGTTGTGTACTGGTTACATGTAGATTTCTCCCTTGTATATTTAGCTCCTAAAACACTAAATGAAAAAAAGAAGTTTATTTACAATACTTCATAAACCCTGGAAAAACATGCATGAACTGAAGATAATCTCTCACTACCATTATGAACTGCTTTGACCATAGAAGCAACAAAATCATAAAATCTGAATGAATATTTCTTAGACAAAGGGATGGTGATAGGTTCCTTTAAATATGTCAGAAGATGCTATCATTGTAGGTCTCCATCTTTTGACCAAGAAGCTATATAAGAATGACATAATCTGAAAAAGATTTCTGCCAGTGGAGGGAAGGGGAATATACATATATATATTGTATATATATATACACACATATTTTATATATATACAAATATACATATTTATACATGTATACATATTTGTATACATACATATGTGTATATTTATATACATATTTTATATATATATAAAACACAAAGTTTCTTTGAATTAGTTATTACTGTTGTTCAGTCACTAAATCATGTCTGACTCTTTGTGACCACATGGACTGGAGTAAAACAGGCTTCCTTATCTTTCACTACCTCCCAGAATTTGCTCAAATTCATGTCTATTGAGTCGAGCTCATATCATCCTTTGCCATCTCATCCTTTGCCTCCCTCTTCTACTTTTGCCTTCAATCTTTCCCAGCATCAGAGTCTTTACCAATGAGTTAGCTCTTCACATCAAGTGGCCAAAGCATAGAAGCTTCAACTTCAGCACCAGTCCTTCCAATGAATACTCAGGGTTGATTTCCTTTAGGATTGACTCATTTACTCTCTCTTCAGTCCAGGGGACTCTCAAGAGTCTTCTCCAGGACCACAATTCAAAAGCATCAATTCTGTGGTGCTCTGCCTTCTTTACAGTCCAACTGTCATATCCATATATGACTATAGGATAAACCATAGCTTTGACTATATGGACCCTTGTCAGCCAAGTGATGTCTCTGGTTTGTCATACACTGCCTAGGTTTGTCATAGCTTTCATTCCAAGGAGCAAGCATATTTTAATTTCATGGCTGCTGTCACCATCCACATCAGTTTCGGAGCCCAAGAAACTAAAATGTGTCATTCTTTACACTTTTTCTGTTTGCCAGGAAGTGATGGGACTGGATGCCATGATCTTAGTTTTTTGAATGTTGAGTTTTAAGCCAGTTTTCCCACTCTTCTCTGTCACCCTCATCAAGAGGCTCTTTAGTTTCTCTTCACTTTCTGCCATTAGAGTGGTATCATCTGCATATCTGATGTTATTGATATTTTCCCCAGCAATCTTGATTCCAGCTTGTGATTCATGCAGCCCAGCATTTTGCATGATATACTCTACATATTAGTTATTATGTTGATGCAAAAGTAATTGTAGTTTTGGACTGTGAGTTTTAAATCATTGTAAGTAGGATCAAACACATCTTTATTAATCAAAATAGGAACATTACTATCAACACAGTTTGATAGTAATGCATAATAAGTTTCCTTATTCCTGTAACATAAAAGTTTATGCCTCAGGATTCACTGAACTCCTGGAAAGCATTTTCTGCCCCTTGCAGGTTGTGGAAGCATTTTCCCTACAAAAAGCTGTCTAGAAGCTTGAAGTAGTAGTATTTGGTTAGTGAGTGGTCAGGAGAACCTGGCAGATGAAGCGAAACTGTGTGGCCCAGTTTGTTCAACTTCTGAAGCATTGGTTGTGTGACAGACGTGCAGTTAGACATTGCCCTGGAGAAGAATTGGACCCTTTCTGTTGACCAATGCTGGCTGCAGGCATTGCAGTGTTTGGTGCATCTCATCAGTTTGCTGAGCATACTTCTCAGATGTAATGGTTTTGCTGAGATGCAGAAAGATATAGTGGATCAGACAGGCAACAGACCACCAAACTGACCATGACCTGTTTTGGTATAAACCTGGCTTTGGGAAGTGCTTTGGAATCTCTTGGTCCAACCACTGAGCAGGTTGTCACCAATTGTTTTATAAAATCCACTTTTCACCGCATGTCACCATCCAATCAAGAAATGGTTCATTGTATTTGTGTATAATAAGAGAAGATGACGTTTCAAAACAATTTTTTTTGATCAGTTTATGAGCCATCCACTTATTGAGCTTTTTCACTTTTCCAATTTGCTTCAAATTCCAAACCATGGTCTACGTTGAATTCTTCAGCAACTTCACATGTAGTTCTAAGAGGATCAGCTTCAGTGATCCTCTCAGTTGATCACTGTCAACTTCTGATGGCTGGCCACTATACTCTTCATCTTCAAGGTTCTCGTCTCCTTTGCAAAACTTCTTGAACCACCACAACACTGTACATTGGTTAGCAGTTTCTGGACCAAAGGTGTTCTGGATTTGTGAGTTCTTTCCAGTGCTTTACAACCCATTTTGAACTTGAATAAGAAAATCACTTGGACTTGCTTTTTGTCTAACATAATTTCCATAGTCTAAAATAAATATAAGCTAAACAGCAAGTAATATCATTAGCAAAGAAAACAAAAAGCAAGAAATGTGCATTAAAATGATGTATAACATAACCACAATTATTAAGAATGTATTCCAATGTCAAATTGCAAATTTAAACAATGCAAAAACCACAATTATGTTTGCACCAACATAAAAAAATAAACAGGGTGATAATATACAGCCTCGACAATACTCCTTTCCCAATTTTGAACCCAGTCCATTGTTTCATGTCCGGTTCTAGCTGTTGCTTCTTGATTTGCATACAGGATTCTCAGGATTCAGGCAAGGTGGTCTGGTATTCTCTAAGAATTTTTGATAGTTTGTTGTGACCCACAAAGTCAAAGGCTTTAAAGTAGTCAATAGAGCAGAAGTAAATGTCTTCCTGGAATCCTCTTGCTTTTTCTGATCTGACAGATGTTGGCAATTTGATCTCTAGTTCATCTGCCTTTTCTAAATCCAACTTGTACATCTGGAAGTTCTTGGTTCATGCACTGTTGAAGCTTAGCTTGAAAGATTTTGAGCATAATCTTGCTATAGCATGTGGAATGAGTGCAATTGTGTGGTAGTTTGAACATTCTTTGTCATTGCCCTTCTTTGGGATTGGAATGAAAGCTGACTTCCAGTCCTGTGGCCACCGTTGAATTTTCCAAATTTCCTGACATATTGAGTCCAGCCCTTTAACAGCATCATCCTTAAGGATTTGAAATAGCTTAGCTGGAATTTCTGGAGAAGGCAATGGCACCCCACTCCAGTACTCTTGCCTGGAAAATCCCATGGATGGAGGAGCCTGGTAGGCTGCAGTCCATGGGGTCGCTAAGAGTCGGATACGACTGAGCGACTTCCCTTTCACTTTTCACTTTCATGCATTGGAGAAGGAAATGGCAACCCACTCCAGTGTTCTTGCCTGGAGAATCCCAGGGACGGGGGAGCCTGGTGGGCTGCCGTCTATGGGGTCGCACAGAGTCGGACACGACTGAAGTGACTTAGCAGTAGCAGTAGCAGCAGCTGGAATTTCATCAGCTCCACTAGCTTTTTTGTAGTATTGCTTCCTAAGGCCAACTTGATTTCACACTCTGGAATGTCTGACTCTAGGTGAGTTACCCAGGTGGTTACCCAGGTAATTGAAACTTTTTTTGTATGTATTAGTTCTGTGTATTCTTGCCACCTCTTCTTAATCTCTTTTGCTTCTGTTAGGTCCTTACCATTTTAGAGTTTTAGCTGTGTGTAACATAGTATCCAATTTGTTAAAATCCTTTGACATAATGTTGAGTCACTTACCACTTAGGATTGATGTTGAGTACAAATTATATACACTTGAGTGTTTTGATTTTCCTAAAATTATAAACCAAAAATGTGTTAGATTTTCATCCTAGATTTGCATAGATTATTAATTGGTGATTGAATTTAAAAGCATAACTTTGCTTAGCAAACCAGTGTACAACTTTTACAATACGTTTTATAATAAGGGCACAAGAGGGATCTTAATATCTATTGACTTATACAGAAAAATAATAACTATATTCTAACATATTCCTTAGGCAATGGAAACAATAAGCTTACTTTGCTCTTCTTTCTGTCAAGGACAAGATTTGCAAAGGCAGTATCTTTATATTAGGGAGCTGATGATATTTATAACTACAGCTACTTTTAGATTGCCTTTATTATAATTTTATTATCAATTATCCTATATTAGATTATGTTTAAAATTTTAAGCTAAAGTTTCATATTTTGGAAACAAGAGATGAAGCATATCAATAATGGAAAATATGATACTTTGAGATATTCTATTCAGAATGAACTATGTGTTTTCCCTATCATAAACATAAGCAAAACATATTTAGTAATGTGCATTTAGTATGAAAACATTAATAGCAGTTTTCTTAAATTATAGTGTGTTTTAGCTGTTTTCTTTTTCTTTTCTGTTTTTTTTTAACTTTCTAATTTCCTGATATAAAAACTATGAATAGGTGATCTCAAGTTTTTATCATTAAAAAATATTCAAAAATCCATTTGGAAATATACTTAAATTCTTAAATTGATTTTATTCTTTTTTTCTGTAAATTTATTTGTTTTAATTGGAGGCTAATTACTTTACAATATAGTAGTGGTTTTCACCATACATTTACATAAATCAGCCATGGGTGTACATATGTCCCCCATCCTGAAACCCCCGTCCACCTCCCTCCCCATCTCATCCCTCAGGGTCATCCCAGTACACCTTCCTTGAGTGGCCTGTCTTATGCATTGAACCTGGAATGGTGATATATTTCATATATGGTAATATGCATGTTTCAATATCTCTCAAATCATCCCACCCTTGCCTTCTTCCACAGAGTCCAAAAGTCTGTTCTTTACATCTGTGTCTCTTTTGCTGTCTCACATATAGGGTCATCGTTACCATCTTTCTAAATTCCATGCTAATGCCAATGCTAAGTTGCTTCAGTTGTGTCCAACTCTGTGCGACCCCATAGACGGCAGCCCACCAGGCTCCCCTGTCCCTGGGATTCTCCAGGCAAGAATACTGGAGTGAGTTGCCATTTCCTTCTCCAACGCATGAAAGAGAAAAGTGAAAGTGAAGTCACTCAGTCGTGTCCGACTCTTAGCGACCCCATGGACTGCAGCCCACCAGGCTCCTCTGTCCAGGGATCTTCCAGGCAAGAATACTGGAGTGGGGTGCCATTGCCTTCTCTGCTAAATTCCATACAGCGTTAATATACTGTATTGGTGTTTTTCTTTCTGACTTACTTCACTCTGTATAATAGGCTCCAGTTTCATCCACCTCATTAGAACTGATTCAAATACACACTTTGTAATAGATGAATAATATTCCATTTTGTATATGTACCACAGCTTTCTTATCAATTCATCTGCCGATGGTCATCTATAGCACAAATCTATAGCAACATCTAGGTTACTTTCATGTGCTAGCTATTGTAAACAGTGCTGTGATGAACATTGTGGTACATGTGTCTCTTTCAGTTCTGGTATCCTCAGTGTGTATGCCCAGCAATGGGATTGCTGGGTCATACTTTGCCAACAGGTTCGACTAGTCAAGGCTATGGTTTTTCCTGTGGTCATGTATGGATGTAAGAGTTGGACTGCGAAGAAGGCTGAGCGCCAAAGAATTGATGCTTTTGAACTGTGGTGTTGGAGAAGACTCTTGAGAGTCCCTTGGACTGCAAGGAGATCCAACTAATCCATTCTGAAGGAGATCAGCCCTGGGATTTCTTTGGAAGGAATGATGCTAAAGCTGAAACTCCAGTACTTTGGCCACCTCATGCGAAGAGTTGACTCATTGGAAAAGACTCTGATGCTGGGAGGGATTGGGGGCAGGAGGAGAAGGGGACGACAGAGGATGAGATGGCTGGATGGCATCACTGACTCAATGGACGTGAGTCTGGGTGAACTCCAGGAGTTGGTGATGGACAGGGAGGCCTGGCGTGCTGCGATTCATGGGGTCACAAAGAGTCGGACAGGACTGAGTGACTGATCTGATCTGATCTGATCTGATGGCAGTTCTGTTTCCAGTTTGTTAAGGAATCTCCACAATGTTCTCCATAGTGGCCTTACTAGTTTGCATTCACACCAACAGTGTAAGAGGGTTCCATTTTCTCCACACCCTGTCCAGCATTTATTGTTTGTAGACTTTTTGATATCTGACTGGCATAAGATGGTACCTCATTGTGATTTTGATTTGCATTTCTCTGATGATGAGTGATGTTGAGCATCTTTTCACGTGTTTGTTAGCCATCTGTATGTCTTTGGAGAAATGTCTGCTTAGTTCTTTGGCACATTTTTTGATTGGGTTGTTTATTTTTCTGGAATTGAGCCACAGGAGCTGCTTGTATATTTTTGAGATTAATTCTTTGTCAGTTGCTTCAAGCTATTATTTTCTCCCATTCTGGAGGCTGTATTTTCACCTTGCTTATAGTGTTCTTCGTTGTGAAAAAGCTTTTAAGTTTAATTAGGTCCCATTTGTTTATTTTTGCTTTTATTTCCATTACTCTGAGAGGTGGGCCATAGAGGATCCTGCTGTGATTTATGTCTGAGAGTGTTTTGCCTATGTTCTCCTCTAGGAGTTTTATAGTTTCTGGTCTTACATTTAGATCTTTAATCCATTTTGAGTTTATTTTTGTGTTTGGTGTTAGATAGTGTTCTAGTTTCATTCTTTTACAAATGGTTGACCAGTTTCCCAGCACCACTTGTTAAAGAGATTGTCTTTTCTCCATTGTATATTCTTGCCTCCTTTGTCAAAGATAAGGTGTCCATAGTTGCATGGATTTATCTCTGGGCTTTCTATTTTCTTCCATTGATTTATATTTCTGTCTGTGCTAGTACCATACTGTCTTGATTACTGTAGGTTTGATGTATAGTCTGAAGTCAGACAAGTTGATTCCGGAAGTTCCATTATTCTTTCTTCTTTCTTCATTCTTCTTTCAAGGATTGCTTTGGCTATTTGAGGCTTTTTGTACTTCCATACAAATTATGAAATTATTTGTTCTAGTTCTCTGAAAAATACCATTGGTAGCTTGATAGGAATTGCATTGAATCTATAGATTGCTTTGGGTAGTATACTCATTTTCACTATATTGATTCTTCTGATCCATGAACATGGTGTATTTCTCCATCTATTTGTGTCATCTTTGATTTCTTTCATCAGTGTTTTATAGTTTTCTATATATCGAGACCATCCCCATGGAAAAGAAATGCCAAAAAGCAAAATGGTTGTCTGGGGAAGTCTTACAAATAGCTGTGAAAAGAAGAGAAGTGAAAAGCAAAGGAGAAAAGGAAAGATACAAACATCTGAATGCAGAGTTCCAAAGAATAGCAAGAAGAGATAAGAAAGCCTTCTTCAGCGATCAATGCAAAAAATAGAGTAAAACAACAGAATGGGAAAGACTAGGGATCTCTTCAAGAAAATCAGAGATACCAAAGGAACATTTCATGCAAAGATGGGCTCAATAAAGAACAGAAATGGTATGGACCTAACAGAAGCAGAAGATATTGAGAGATGGCAAGAATACACAGAAGAACTGCAGAAAAAAGATCTTCACGACCCAGATAATCACGATGGTGTGATCACTCACCTAGAGCCAGACATCCTGGAATGTGAAGTCAAGTGGGCCTTAGAAAGCATCACTATGAACAAAGCTAGTGGAGGTGATGGAATTCCAGTGGAGCTATTCCAAATCCTGAAAGATGATGCTGTGAAAGTGCTGCACTCAATATGCCAGCAAATTTGGAAAACTCAGCAGTGGCCACAGGACTGGAAAAGGTCAGTTTTCATTCCAATCCCAAAGAAAGGCAATGCCAAAGAATGCTCAAACTATGAGTGCACAATTGCACTCATTTCACACACTAGTAAAGTAATGCTCAAAATTCTCCAAGCCAGGTTTCAGCAATATGTGAACCGTGAACTTCCTGATGTTCAAGCTGGTTTTAGAAAAGGCAGAGGAGCCAGAGATCAAATTGCCAACATCCACTGGATCATGGAAAAGGCAATAGAGTTCCAGAAAAACATCTATTTCTGCTTTATTGACTAAGCCAAAGCCTTTGACTGTGTGGATCACAATAAACTGTGGAAAATTCTGAAAGAGATGGGAATACCAGACCACCTGACCTGCCTCTTGAGAAATCTGTATGCAGGGCAGGGAGCAACAGTTAGAACTGGACATGGAACAACAGACTGGTTCCAAATAGGAAAAGGAGTTTGTCAAGGCTGTATATTGTCACCCTGTTTATGTAACTTACATGCAGAGTACATCATGAGAAACGCTGGGCTGGAAGAAACACAAGCTGAAATCAAGATTGCCAGGAGAAATATCAATAACCTCAGGTATGCAGATGACACCACCATTATGGCAGAAAGTGAAGAGGAACTCAAAAGCTTCTTGATGAAAGTGAAAGTGGAGAGTGAAAAAGTTGTCTTAAAGCTCAACATTGAGAAAACAAAGATCATGGCATCTGGTCCCATCACTTCCTGGGAAATAGATGGGGAAACAGTGGAAACAGTGTCAGACTTTATTTTTCTGGGCTCCAAAATCACTATAGATGGTGACTGCAGCCATGAACTTAAAAGACGCTTACTCCTTGGAAGGAAAGTTATGACCAACCTAGAGAGCATATTCAAAAGCAGAGACATTACTTTGCCAACAAAGGTCCGTCTAGTCAAGGCTGTGATTTTTCCTGTGGTCATGTATGGATGTAAGAGTTGGACTGTGCAGAAGGCTGAGCGCCGAAGAATTGATGCTTTTGAACTGTGGTGTTGGAGAAGACTCTTGAGAGTCCCTTGGACTGCAAGGAGATCCAGCCAGTCCATTGTGAAGGAGATCAGCCCTGGGATTTCTTTGGAAGGAATGATGCTAAAGCTGAAACTCCAGTACTTTAGCCACCTCATGCGAAGAGTTGACTCATTGGAAAAGACTCTGATGCTGGGAGGGATTGGGGGCAAGAGGAGAAGGGGACAACAAAGGATGAGATGGCTGGATGGCATCACTGACTCGATGGACGTGAGTCTGAGTGAACTCCGGTTGGTGATGGACAGGGAGGCCTGGCGTGCTGCAATTCATGGGGTTGCAAAGAGTCGGATATGACTGAACGACTGATCTGATCTGATCTGATCTGATATATAGGTGTTTTGTTTCTTTAGGTAAATTTATTCCTAAGTATTTTATTTTTTTTGTTGCAATGGTGAATGGAATTATTTCCTTAATTTATCTTTCTGTTTTCTCATTATTAGTTTATACAAATGCAAGGGATTTCTGTGTATTAATTCTATATCCTTCAAGTTTACTGTATTCATTGATTAACTTTAGTAATTTGGTGTCTTTAGGGTTTTCTATGTAGAGGATCATGTGATCCTCAAACAGTGAGAGGGTTACTTCTTCTTTTCCTATCTGGATTCCTTTTATTCCTTTTTCTTCTCTGATTTCTGTGGCTAAAACTTCAAAAACCATGTTAAATAGTAGTGGTGAGAGTGGGCATCCTTATCTTGTTCCTGACTTTAGGGGAGATGCTTTCAATTTTCACCATTGAGAATAATGTTTGTTGTGGGTTTATCATATATGGCTTTTATTATGTTGAGTATGTTCCTTCTATGCCTGCTTTCTGGAGAGTTTTTATCATAAATGGATGTTGAATTTTGTCAAAGGCTTTCTCTGCATCTATTGAGATAATCATATGGTTTTTATCTTTCAATTTGTTAATGTGGTATATCACATTGATTGATTTGTGAATATTGTCAAGAATCCTTGCATCCCTGGGATAAAGCCCACTTGGTCATGATGTATGATCTTTTAAATATGTTGTTGGATTCTGTTTGCTAGAATTTTATTGAGGATATTTGCATCTATGTACATCAGTGATATTGGCCTGTAGTTTTCTTTTTTTGTGGCATCTTTGTCTGGTTTTGGTATTAGGGTGATGGTGGCCTCATGGAATGAGTTTGGCAGTTTACTTGCCTCTGCAATTTTCTGGAAGAGTTTGAATAAGATAGGTGTTAGCTCTTCTCTAAATTTACGGTAGAATTCACCTATGAAGCCATCTGGTCCTGGGCGTTTGTTTGTTGGAAGATTTTTTATTACAGTTTTGAATCCCATGCTTGTGATGGGTCTGTTACGATTTTTCTATTTCTTCCTGGTTCAGCTTTGGAAGGTTATACTTTTCTAAGAATTCGTCCATTTCTTGCAAGTTGTCCATTTTATTGGCATATAGTTGCTAATAGTAGTCTCTTATATCTTTTGTATTTCTGTGTTGTCTTTTGTGATTTCTCCATTTTCATTTCTAATTTTATTGATTTGGTTTTCCTCCCTTTTTTTCTTGATGAGTCTGGCCAATGGTTTGTCAGTTTTATTCATCTTCTCAAAAAACCAGCTTTTAGTTTTGTTGATTTTTGCTATAGTCTCCTTTGTTTCATTTTCATTTATTTCTGCTCTAGTTTTTATGATTTCTTTCTTCCTACTAACCCTGGGGTTCTTCATTTCTTCTTTTTCTAGTTGCTTTAGGTGTAAAGTTAGGTTATTTATTTGATTTTTCTCTTGTTTCTTTAGGTAAGCTTGTATTGCTATGAACCTTCCCCTTAGCACTGCTTTTACTGAATCCCATAGGTTTTGGGTTGTCGTGTTTTCATTCTCATTCATTTCTATGCATATTTTGATTTCTTTTTTGATTTCTTCTATGATTTTTTGGTTATTCAGCCCCGTGTTGTTTAGCCTCGATATGTTTGTCTTTTTAATAGTTTTTTTTTTTTCCCCCTGTAGTTGACATCTAATCTTACTGCACTGTGATCAGAAAAGATGTTTGAAATGATTTCAATTTTTTTTTTTAATTTATCAAGCCTGGATTTATGGCCCAGGATGTGATCTATCCTGCAGAATGTTCTGTGTGCAATTGAGAAAAAGCTGAAATTAATTGTTTTGAGTTGAAATGTCATATAGATATCAATTAGATCGAACTGGTCTATTGTATCATTTAAAGTTTGTGTTTCCTTGCTAATTTTCTGTTTAGTTGAGCTATCCATAGGTGTGAGTGGGGTATTAAAGTCTCCCACTATTATTGTGTTACTGTTAGTTTCCCCTTTCATACTTGTTAGCATTTGCCTTACATATTGTGGTGGTCCTATGTTGGGTGCATATATATTTATAATTGTTATATCTTCTTGGGTTGATCCTTTGATCATTATTTAGTGCCCTTCTTTGTCTCTTTTCATGGCCTTTATTTCAACATCTATTTTATCTGATATGAGTATTGCTACTGCTGCTTTCTTTTCGTCTCCATTTGTGTGAAATATATTTTAACAGCCCTTCACTTTCAGTCTGTATGTGTCCCTTGTTTTGAGGTGGGTCTCTTGTAGACAGCATATATAGGGGTCTTGTTTTTCTATCCATTCAGCCGGTCTTTGTCTTTTGCTTGGAGCATTCAACCCACTTACATTTAAGATAATTATTGATAAGTATGATCCCGTTGTCATTTACTTCATTGTTTTGGGTTCGAGTTTATATACCTTTTCTGTGTCTCCTGTCTAGAGATGATCCCTTAGCATTTATTGAAGAGCTTGTTTGATGCTGCTGAATTCTCAGCTTTTGCTTGTCTGTAAAGCTTTTATATATATATATTTTTAATATAAATTTATTTACTTTAATTGGGTGCTAATTACTTTACAATATTGTAGTGGTTTTGCCATACACTGACATGAATCCACCATGGGTGTACATGTGTTCCCCATCCTGAAGCCCCCTCCTACCTCCCTCCCCATCCCATCCCTCTAGGTCATCCCAGTGAACCAGCCCCAAGCATCCTGTCTCATGCATCAAACCTGGACTGGTGATCTGTTTCACATATGATAATACACATGTTTCAATGCCATCTCTCTTTCATATTTTGAGTAAGATCCTTGCTGGGTATAGTAATCTGGGTTCTAGGTTTTTCTCTTTCACCACTTTAAGTATGTCCTGCCATTCCCTTTTGGTCTGAAGAGTTTCAGTTGAAAGGTCAGCTGTTATCATTATGGGAATCCCCTTGGGTGTTTTTTGTTTTTCCCTTGCTGCTTTTAATATTTACTTTTTGTGTTTGATCTTCATTAATTTGATTAATATGTGTCTTAGGGTGTTTTGCCTTGGGTTTATCCTATTTGGGATTCTCTGGGTTTCTTGGGCTTGGGTGGCTATTTCCTTCCCCATTTTAGGGAAATTTTCAACTATTATCTCCTGAAGAATTTTCTCATGGCTTTTCTTTTTGTCTTCTTCTGGGACTCCTATGATTTGGATATTGGGGTGTTTAACATTGTCCCAGAGGTCTCTGAGTTTGTCCTCATTTCTTTTAATTCTTTTGTTCTTTTTTTCTGCTTCATTTATTTCCACCATTCTATCTTCTACCTCACTTAGCCTATCTTCTGCCTCAGTTATCCTACTGTTGGTTCCCTCCAGAGTGACTTTGATCTCAATTATTGAATTATTCATTATTAACTGACTCTTTTTTTTAAATTTCTTATAGGTCCTTGGTAAACATATTTGGTATCTTCTCAATCCTTTCCTCTAGTCTATTTATCTGTAACTCTATTTTGTTTTCAAGATTTTGGATCATCTACACTATCATTCGGAGAAGGCAATGGCACCCCACTCCAGTACTCTTACCTGGAAAATCCCATGGAAAGAGGAGCCTGGTGGGCTCCAGTCCATGGGGTCGCTAAGAGTCAGACACGACTGAGCGACTTCACTTTCACTTTTCACGTTCATGCATTGGAGAAGGAAATGGCAACCTACTCCAGTGTTCTTGCCTGGAGAATCCCAGGGATGGCGGAGCCTGATGGGCTGCCATCATGGGGTCGCAGAGAGTTGGACACGACTGAATCGACTTAGCAGCAGCAGCAGCAGCATACTATCATTATTCTGAATTCTTTTTCACATAGACTCCCTATTTCCTCTTTTTTGTTTGGTTTGGTGAGCATTTACCTGTTCCTTTACCTGCTGAATATTTCTCTGCCTTTTCATTTTGTTTAGATTGCTGTTTTTGGGGTGGTGTTTCTGTATGCTAGAAGTTTGTGCTTCCTCTTTATTCTTTATTGTGGAGGTTGCTCCCTGTGGGTGGGGCTGAACTAGTGGCTTGTCAAGGTCTCCTGGTTAGGGAAGCTTGCATCAGTGTTCTGGTGGGTGGAGCTGGATCTCTTCTCTCTGGAGTGCAATGAAGTGTCCAGTTGTGAGTTTTGAGGTGTCTATGGGTTTGATGTGACTTTGGGCAGCCTGTATTTTAATGCTCAGGGCTATGTTCCTGAATTGCTGAAGAATTAGCATGGTCTTGCTCTGGAAATTGTTGGCTTTTGGGTGGAGCTTAGTTTTAGTGTAAGTATAGAGGCTTTTGGATGAGTTCTTGTGGATTAATGTTCCCTGGAGTCAGGAGTTTTCTGGTATTCTCAAGTTTTGGCTTTAAGTCTTCTGCCTTTGGCTTTCAGTCTTATTCTTACAGTAGCCTCAAACTTCTCCATCCATACAGCACAGGTGATGAAACATCTCAGTTAATGGTGAAAAGATTCTTCACAGTGAGGGACACTCAGAGAAGTTCACAGAGTTACATGGACAAAAGAAAAGGGAGGAGGGAGATAAAGGTAACCAGGAGGAGAATAGCGGGAGTAAAAGGGGAGAGGCCAGTCCAGCCAGTAATCAATTCCTAAGTGTTCTCCACACACAGAACACCTAGAGAGGCTCACAGAGTTAGGTAGAAAAGAGAGGGGGGAGGAAGGATATAGAGATGACCTGGGGGAGAAAAGAGAGAGTCAAAAGGGGGACAGAGCAATCAAACCAGTAATCACACCCCTAAGCAAAAAATAGGTATTGAAGATTAGATTCTTAAAGGTGCAAAATTGATAACAAATACCAAAAGCAAAGATTACAAATCTCTAGTAGAGGTCGACTCTGAAAAATAGAATATTAAAAATACAAAACAAAATAAATCACACAAACACAAAAATGTATATATGAAATTTGCTTTAAAAAATAGTGTCTTTTTTTTGCAAGGTAAGATGACCGTTATATCTACTACTGTGGGCAGGAATCCCTCAGAAGAAATGGAGTGGCCATCGTGGTCAACAAAAGAGTCTGAAAGGCAGTACTTGGATGCAATCTCAAAAACGACAGAATGATCTCTGTTTGTCTCCAAGGCAAACCATTCAATATCACAGTAATCCAAGTCAGTGCCCCAACCAGTAACGCTGAAGAAGCTGAAGTTGAACGGTTCTATGAAGACCTACAAGACCTTTTAGAACTAACACCCAAAAAAGATGTCCTTTTCATTATAGGGGACTGGAATGCAAAAGGAGGAAGTCAAGAAACTCCTGGAGTAACAGGCAAATTTGGCCTTGGAATACAGAATGAAGCAGGGCAAACACTAATAGAGTTTTGCCAAGAAAATGCACTGGTCATAGCAAACACCCTCTTCCAACAACACAAGAGAAGACTCTATACATGGGCATCACCAGATGGTCAACACCAAAATCAGATTGATTATATCCTTTGCAGCCAAAGATGGAGAAGCTCTATACAGTCAGCAAAAACAAGACCAGGAGCTGACTGTGGCTCAGATCATGAACTCCTTATTGCCAAATTCAGACTGAAATGGAAGAAAGTAGGGGAAACCACTAGACCATACAGGTATGACCTAAATCCCCTTATGATTATACAGTGGAAGTGAGAAATAGATTTAATGGCCTAGATCTGATAGATAGAGTGCCTGATGAACTATGAAATGAGGTTCATGGCATTGTACAGGAGACAGGGATCAAGATCATCCCCGTGGAAAAGAAATGCAAAAAAGCAAAATGGCTGTCTGGGGAGGCCTTACAAATAGCTGTGAAAAGAAGAGAAGCAAAAAGCAAAGGAGAAAAGGAAAGATATAAGCATCTGAATGCAGGGTTCCAAAGAATAGCAAGAAGAGATAAGAAAGCCTTCTTCAGCGATCAATGCAAAGAAATAGAGGAAAACAACAGAATGGGAAAGACTAGAGATCTCTTCAAGAAAATTAGAGATACCAAGGGAACATTTCCTGCATGGGCTCGATAAAGGACAGAAATGGTATGGACCTAACAGAAGCAGAAGATATTAAGAAGAGATGGCAAGAATACACAGAAGAATTGTGCAAAAAAGATCTTCATGACCCAGATAATCACGATGGTGTGATCACTCACCTAGAGCCAGACATCGTGGAATGTGAAGTCAAGTGGGCCTTAGAAAGCGTCATTATGAAGAAAGCTAGTGGAGGTGATGGAATTCCAGTTGAGCTATTCCAAATCCTGAAAGATGATGCTGTGAAAGTGCTGCACTCTATATGCCAGCAAATTTGGAAAACTCAGCAGTGGCCACAGGACTGGAAAAGGTAAGTGTTCATTCCAATCCCAAAGAAAGGCAATGCCAAAGATGCTCAAACTACCACACAATTGCACTCATCTCACACACTAGTAAAGTAATTCCCCAAATTTTCCAAGCCAGGCTTCAGCAATATGTGAACCATGAACTTCCTAATGTTCAAGCTGGTTTTAGAAAAGGCAGAGGAGCCAGAGATCAAATTGCCAACATCCACTGGATCATGGAAAAAGCAAGAGAGTTCCAGAAAAACATCTATTTCTGCTTTATTGACTAAGCCAAAGCCTTTGACTGTGTGGATCACAATAAACTGTGGAAAATTCTGAAAGAGATGGGAATACCAGACCACCTGATCTGCCTCTTGAGAAACCTATATGCAGGTCAGGAAGCAACAGTTAGAACTGGACATGGAACAACAGACTGGTTCCAAATAGGAGAAGGAGTACGTCAAGGCTGTATACTGTCTCCCTGCTTATTTAACTTCTATGCAGAGTACATCATGAGAAACGCTGGTCTGGAAGAAACACAAGCTAGAATCAAGATTGCCAGGAGAAATATCAGTAACCTCAGATATGCAGATGATGCCACCCTTATGGCAGAAAGTGAAGAGGAACTCAAAAGCCTCTTGATGAAAGTGAAAGAGGAGAGTGAAAAAGTTGGCTTAAAGTGCAACATTCGGAAAACGAAGATCGTGGCATCTGGTCCCATCACTTTATGAGAAATAGATGTGGAAACAGTGGAAACAGTGACAGACTTTATTTTTCTGGGCTCCAAGATCATTGCAGATGGTGCCTGCAGCCATGAAATTAAAAGACGCTTACTTCTTGGAAGGAAAGTTATGACCAACCTAGAGAGCATATTCAAAAGCAGAGACATTACTTTGCCAACAAAGGTTCGTCTAGTCAAGGCTATGGTTTTTCCTGTGGTCATGTATGGATGTGAGAGTTGGACTGTGCAGAAGCCTGAGCGCCGAAGAATTGATGCTTTTGAACTGTGGTGTTGGAGAAGACTCTTGAGAGTCCCTTGGACTGCAAGGAGATCCAACCAGTCCATTCTGAAGGAGATCAGCCCTGGGGTTTCTTTGGAAGGACTGATGCTAAAACTGAAACTCCAGTACTTTGGCCACCTCATGCGAAGAGTTGACTCACTGGAAAAGACTGTTGCTGAGAGGGATTGGGGGCAGGAGGAGAAGGGGACGACAGAGGATGAGATGGCTGGATGGCATCACTGACTCGATGGACGAGAGTCTGGGTGAACTCCAGGAGTTAGTGATGGACAAGGAGGCCTGGCGTGCTGTGATTCATGGGGTTGCAAAGAGTCGGACACGTCTGAGCGACTGAACTGAACTGAGTAGGTTATAACAGAGAAGGCAATGGCACCCCACTCTTGTACTCTTGCCTGGAAAGTCCCATGGATGGAGGAGCCTGGTTGGTTGCAGTCCATGGGTTTGCTAAGAGTCAGACACGACTGAGCAACTTCACTTTCAATTTTCACTTTCATGCACTGGAGAAGGAAATAGCAACCCACTCCAGTGTTCTTGCCTGGAGAATCACAGAGATGGCAGAGCCTGGTGGGATGCCGTTCATGGGGTCACACAGATTTGGACACGACTGAAGCAACTTAGCAGCAGCAGCAGCAGTAGGTTATAAAAATGAAAATTAAAGGAGTAATAAAGAACTTAAAAATTAAAAAATATATAATTTAAATATGATAATAGTAAAAATATATTTAGGAATTTCTCTGGAGTTTTTGAAGGTAGTGTGTGGTCAGTTCAGTTTCAGATAGTTTCTTGTTCCAACTTATACTTCTTCTCAAGGTCTATAGGCCCCTTCCAGTGCTTAGTCAATGCTAACTACAGGGTTTTAATCTGTTGCACCTGTCACTTCCAGAGTGGTTCCCTCTTTGTTTATTTTGGCTTTCTGTTTGCAAGTCTCTCTTCAGTGTCTAATTTCCACCCTGACACAAGCGGGTGAAGGTGGTAGTTTATTTAGGCTCATTTGTTCAGTTGTGCAGTGGAGAAGGAGGAACACTGTGAACAAATATCACTGGCATGTGTGGGGAGTGCTCACAGTGTATGGACCACACTGGGTTTGCCCCAGTTCATGGCATGTGTGCTTTCCTGGTCTACACCACTCAGGCTCCAGGTTGCTCTGCAGGTGAACTGTCCAAAGCGGGCCCTGGGTTTCATGCACTTCCCAGATCTAAGCTGCTCAGGTTCAGGTTCTCAGGTACTCCACAAAGACATAGCCTCAGTTGAGCATGTGTTTAGTGTCCTTTCCAGGTCCGAGCAGCTCAGGCAACCAGGTGCTGGTGAGTGCACTGTCCCAGGTGGGCTGTGCATCTTAATCACCTCCCTGGTCCTGGCCACTCAGTTTCCCAGATGTGCTGTAACAGCGCCATCTAAGGTGTGTCGTGTGTCTCCTCTGGGCAGCTGATCTCTGGCTGCAACCCTCCTAACAGATGTCAACCCTCCAGGATCCCAGGAAGACTTGGTTAGCAACTTTGAGCCTGCTCACGTTTGATGGAGGATGTCCTTTGCCTTCTGGCTTTGGCTGTCGCCCACCTGCCTCTTTGCCTCCAGTGGGGGGATGGGCCGATCTGCAGTCGGCTAGCTCTCCTTTGGTATTCATACAATCCTTCATTCTGTGAACAGGTCAGGCTGTGCCTTAAGTTAGAGCTTTTCGCAAGCAAGTTCTCCCCACCCCCACCCCCCCCCCCCACCCCGGCTATCCCACCTTTTGGGTTGCTATCTCACGTTAGCTCTCTCAGATTGTCCTCAGGGCATTCAGGCCCGGTCCTTACCCTAAGCATGCAACCCGCACCTCCCTGTTCAGCTCCTGCTCGCTGGTGGCTAACGTGAGCATCTGGCTACTTCTCCACTGGGAGTTGCAGTTAGGTGCATATTCTGTGTTTTGTTTTGTTTTGTTTTCCTCCTAGTTATGTTGCCCTCTGAGATTCCAAACTCCCCACAGACCCACCAGTGAGACGGTTTCCTGGTGTTTGGAAACTTCTCCTCCTTCACAACTCCCTCCCCGGAATGGGTCTCATCCCTAACTCTTTGGTCTCTCTTTTTGTCTTTTATACTTTCTCCTACCTCCTTTCCAAGAGAATGGGCTGCCTTTCTGGGTGCCTGGTATCCTCTGCCAGAATTCAGAAGTTGTTTTGTGGAAGTTGCTCAGCATTCAAATGACATTTTGATGAATTTGTGGGGGAGAAAGTGGTCTCCCTGTCCTATTCCTCTGCCATCTTAGGACTGCCCCCTGATTTTATTCTTATATTCATTTCAGTTCTGTTCGGTTCAGTCGCTCAGTTGTGTCTGACTCTTTGCGACTCCATGAATTGCAGCACGCCAGGCCGCCCTGTCCATCACCAACTCCCGGAGTTCACCCAGACTCACGTCTATCGAGTCAGTGATTCTATCCAGCCATCTCATCCTCTGTCGTCCCCTTCTCCTCTTGCCCCCAATCCCTCCCAGCATCAGAGTCTTTTCCAATGAGTCAACTCTTCGCATGAGGTGGCCAAAGTACTGGAGTTTCAGCTTTAGCATCAGTCCTTCCAAAGAATTCCCAGGGCTGATCTCCTTCAGAATGGACTGGTTGGATCTCCTTGCAGTCCAAGGGACTCTCAAGAGTCTTCTCCAACACCACAGTTCAAAAGCATCAATTCTTTGGCGCTCAGGCTTCTGCACAGTCCAATTCTCACATCCATACATGACCACAGGAAAAACCATAGCCTTAACTAGATGAACCTTTGTTGGCAAAGTAATGTCTCTGCTTTTGAATATGCTATCTAGGTTGGTCATAACTTTCCTTCCAAGGAGTAAGCATCTTTTAATTTCATGGCTGCAATCACCATCTGCCGTGATTTTGGAGCCCAGAAAGATAAAGTCTGTCACTGTTTCCACTGTTTCCCCATCTATTTCCCATGAAGTGATGGGACCAGATGCCATAATCTTCGTTTTCTGAATGTTGAGCTTTAAGCCAACTTTTTCACTCTCCACTTTCACTTTCATCAAGAGGCTTTTGAGTTCCTCTTCACTTTCTGCCATAATGGTGGTGTCATCTGCATATCTGAGGTTACTGATATTTCTCCCGGCAATCTTGATTCCAGCTTGTGCTTCTTCCAGTTCAGCGTTTCTCATGATGTACTCTGCATATAAGTTAAATAAGCAGGGTGACAATATACAGCCTTGATGTACTCCTTTTCCTATTTGGAACCAGTCTGTTGTTCCATGTCCAATTCTAACTGTTGCTTCCTGACCTGCATACAAATTTCTCAAGAGGCAGATCAGGTGGTCTGGTATTCCCATCTCTTTCAGAACTTTCCACAGTTTATTGTGATCCACATAGTCAAAGGCTTTGGCATAGTCAATAAAGCAGAATAGATATTTTTAATTTTGTCTTCTGTATAATATATTAATCACTCAAACCTTATTGGAACTTATTAACTTTAAGAAATTAGTTTCTATCATTTTACCTTATTATTAAAAGTTTTCTAATTTTTAAAAAATTAATTTATTTCTTTGGCTGCATTGGGTTTTATTTAGGTCTTCCCTAAATAAAGGAAGGTGGCTCAAACAGTAAAGAATCTGCCTGTAATGCAAGAGACTTGGATTCAGTCCCTGGGTTGGGAGGCTTCCCTGGAGAAAGGAATTGAAATCCACTCCAGTATTCTTGCCTGGAAAATCCCATGGACAGAAGAGCCTGGCAGATTACAGTCCATAGAGTCACAAAGAGCCAGACTCATTTGCACCACTTGGGATCTTTAGTTGTGTCATGTATACTCTTAGTATTAGCATGTGGGATCTAGTTCCCTCAACAGGCATCCAACCCATGTTCCCTGAATTGGGTTGGAGTCTTAGCAACTGGACCACTGGGGAAGTCCCCCCCCAAGTTGCTAATTTTAAAATCTGCTTGTGTCCTATTATTAAGTACATTTGTTGTTGTTGTTCAGTTGCTCTGTTGTGTCTGGCTCTTTGCAGTCCCATGGACTGCAGCATACCAGGCTTCCTTGTTCTTCACCATCTATCAGAGCTTGCTCAAACTTGTCTATTGAGTCAGTGATGCCAGAGTGATCTTGTCCTCCACTGTCCCCTTCTCCTCCTGCCTCCAATCTCCCAGCATCAAGGTCTTTTCTAATGGGTAGGATCTTGCCATCAGGTGGCCAATGTATTAGAGCTTCAGCATTAGTCATTCCAATGAATATTCAGGGTTGATTTCCTTTAGGATTGATTGGTTTATCTCTTCATAGTCCAAGGGGCTCTCAAGAGTCTTCTCCAACACCACAGTTTGAAAGCATCCGTTCTTTGGCACTCAGCCTTATTTATGGTCCAACTCTCACATCCATACATGACTACTGGGGACAACATAGCTTTGACTAGATGGACCTTTGTTAGCAAAGTAATGTCTCTGCTTTTAAATATGCTGTCTAGGTTTGTTATAGCTTTTCTTCCGAGGAGCAAGTGTCTTGATTTCATGGCCACAGTCACCATCTGCAGTGATTTTGGAAGCCAAGAAAATAAAGTCTGTCACTGTTTTCCTTGTTTCCCCATCTATTTGCCATGAAGTGATGGGACCGCATGCTATGGTCTTTGTTTTTTGAATGTTGAGTTTTAAACCAGCTTTTTCACTCTTCTCCTTCACCTTCATCAAGAGGTTCTTTACTTCCTCTTCACTTTCTGCCTTAAGGGTGGTGTCATCTACATATCTGAGGTTACTGACATTTCTCTCGGCAATTTTGATTCCAGCTTGTACTTTATCCAGCCCGGCATTTTGCATGATGTACTCTCCATATAAATTAAATAAGCAGGGTGACAATACACAGCCTTGATGTATTCCTTTTCCAATTTGGAACCAGTCTGTTATTTCAGGTCTGGTTCTAACTGTTGCTTTTTGACCTGCATACAGATTTCTCAGGAAGCAGGTAAGTTGATCTGGTATTCCCATCTCTTTAAGAACTTTCCACAGTTTGTTGTGATCCACACAGTCAAAGGCTTTAGCATAGTCAATGAAGCAGATGTTTTTCTGGACTTCACTTGCTTATTCTATGATCCAAAGGAAGTTGGCAATTTAATTTTTGGTTCCTCTGCCTTTTCTAAATCCAACTTGAACATCTGAAACTTCTCACTTCATGTATTGTTGAAGTCTCGCTTAGAGAATTTTGAGCATTACTCTGCTAGCATGTGAAATGAAAGCAATTTTGTGGTAATTTGAACATCCTTTGGCATTGCCCTTCTTTGGGATTGGAATGAAAACTGACCTTTTCCAGTCCTGTGCCCACTGCTGATTTTTCCAAATTTTCGGGCATGTTGAATACAACACTTTAACAACATCATTGTTTAGGATTTGAAATAGCTCACCTGGAATTCCATCACTTCCACTAGCACTATTCATAGTAATGCTTCCTAAGACCCACTTGACTGTGTGCTCTAAGATGTCTGGCTCTAGGTAAGTGATCATACCATCATGGTTATCTGGGTCATTAAGATCTTTTTTATATAGTTTTTCTGTGTATTCTTGCTAAATCTTCTTAATATCTTCTGCTTTTGAGTTCCATACCGTTTCTGTCCATTATTGTGCCCATCTTTGCTCAAAATGTTTCCTTGGAATCTCTAATTTTCTTGAGGAGATCTCCAGTCTTTCCCATTCTATTGTTTCCCTTTGTTTCTTTGCATTGTTCTGTTAGGAAGCCTTTCTTATCTCTCCTTGCTATTCTTTGGAACTCTGCATTTAGATGTGTGTATCTTTTTCTCCTTTGCCTTTCACCTCTCTTCTTTTCTCAGCTGTTTGTAAGGCCTCTTCAGATAGGCCATTTTGTCATTTTGCATTTCTTTTCTGGGGGATGGTTCTGATCACCACCTGCTTTACAGTGTTACCAACCTCTGTCCATAGTTCTTCAGGCACTCTATCAGATCTAATCCCTTGAAACTATTTGTCACTTCCAGTGTATATTTATAAGGGATTTGATTTAGGTCATATTTGAATGGCCTAATGGTTTTCCTTACTTTTTGAAATTTAAGTCTGAATCTTGCAATAAGGAATTCATAATATGAACCACGGTCAACTCCCAGTCTTGTTTTTGCTGACTGTATAGAGCTTTTCCATCTTCAGCTGAAAAGAATATAATCAGTCTGATTTTGGTATTGATTATCTAGTGATGTCCATGTGTAGTCATCTCTTGTGTTGTTGGAAGAGAGTGTACAAGTGTGTTCTCTTGGCAAAACTCTATGAGAATTTTCCCTGGTTCATTTTGTACTCCAAGGCCAAACTTGCCTGTTTCTCTAGGTATCTCTTGACTTCTTACTTTTGCATTCCAGTCCCCTATGATGAAAAGGACATCTTTTTCTTTTTCTCTTTTTGGTGTTAGTTCTAGAAGGTACTTGTTAAGTGCATAATGTTTTATAAATGGTATATTGTCATTGAGTTTCCATACAAAATAATGTTCTTTGTTTAACCACTTATCCTTTGAAAATTAAAAAAAAATACTTTTGCAGGTTTTTTCTCTTATTAAAATTGCCTAAAGTTTTTTTTTGTTTAACTTTGTACTGTACTGTACATTTTACTTGTATCTCTTACAAGCAACTTTGAGTTAAATAATTACCAAATCTTAAAGTCTTGGAATCTAGGAGATTTTAAGTAATTAATCTTTATTTAAATAAATATCATAATTGATATACCACTAAAATTTTATTTTTCATTGTTTTATGTTATTTTTTAATAATTTTATTTATTTATTTATTTTTGCCCCTGCTGGGTATTTGTTGCTGTGCAGCCTTTTCTCTAATGTGACAAGCAGGGGCTACTCTCCCACTGTGAGTCTTGGGCTTCTTATTGTGATGGCTTCTCTTGTTGCAGAGCACAGGCTCTAGGCTCATGGTCTTCAGTAGCTGCAACATGTGGGTTCAGTAGTTGTGGCTCCTGGACTTGGAGCATGGGCTCAATAGTTGTGGTGCAGGGGATTAAATGCTTTGGGGCATGGGGGATCTTCCCAGACCAGTGCTCATATCATTATCTCCTGCACTAGCGGGTGGATACTTTACCACTGAGCCACCAGGAAAGCCTCTATGTTATGTTTTATCTTTGACTATCTTACTTTTTTTTTCTCATTAATTTTGAACAATCTGTTATATGTTCTCTTTGGTTGCCATTTACCTCTTTATATCTTTGAAGATATTTCGCAGATTGTTATTTTATTATCAATAGTAATTATCTTTATATTTTTGTAAAATAATAGTCACAATTAATTTATTTACTTGTCAAAATCCATTTTGTCTTTTTTTATGCAAATTGAGTAATTTGATTAGATAAAGGGAGAGTACACCTTAGTCTTAACCAAGCAGACTTTTGCCTGTGGTATGGCTCAATACATTCAAAAGTTTGAAATCTTATAAGATTTGTAAAAATTTAAATTATAAATCAATACATTTAAATATTTTCAAAATCTTTAGGTATTTGCAAATACACATTTCTAAATTACTCATTAAACAAGAATGTACAATGAAAATTTAAATATCATGGACTACATAAATACAAAAAGATAAGTGTATTGGAATCTGAGTTATATGTACTTAGAGGTAAAATTATCAGTAGTTAGAGGGAAAATTGGAGAAGGAAATGGCAACCCACTCCAGTATTCTTGCCTGGAGAATCCCAGCATGGCGGAGCCTGGTGGGCTGCCACCTATGGGGTCGCACAGAGTCGGACATGACTGAAGCGACTCAGCAGCAGCAGCAGCAGCAGCAGAGGGAAAATTACAGCTTTAAACAATATTAGAAAAGAAGAAGTGTTTTAAAACACTGACTCATCTTTTCACCTAAAGAAGCCAAAATAAAATAAATAAAATGCAAGATGTAATAAAAAGCCAAAACCAATAAAATAGAAGGCACAACTAATAATGAAAACTAAGAATGTCAAAGGCTAGATATTTGAAAATATCAAAGTAAACACCATGTAGCAGAAAAAGAAAGTGAATGAGAGCAAATTACTCAAATAAGGAATACAAGTGAAGATATTAGTACTGATTCAACAGACATGAAATGATAATGAAGAAATACTATGAATCACCTTAAGCTAACAAATTCTACAAGGTAGATAGAGGAAGAAATTTCATAAAACAAGTTACCAAAACTGATTGCAGACAGAACAGAGGATAAGAATTTCATAAATGTATTAAATAAATCAAAGTTATATGAACAAAATTGTCCACAAAGAAGTCTGCATGATTATTAACATGATCAAAGGAGGAGGAAGAAGTACCAATTTTACTCAAACTTTTCCAGAAAGTAGAGGAAGAATAGACATCGCCCAACTCATTTTGTGAGATCAGCATTATTACCCTTACACACAAAATCTGACAGTGACAAATCAAATAGAGAAAATTAGAGTAATATCTCTTAAGAGTTTAGACACAAAAATCCTGTACAAAACATCAGCAACTCAAATGTATGTAATTTGGTTCAACATCTAAAAATCAGTCTATATTCCAGCCCCAGAATAAAAGAGGAATATATGGTCATCTTAATAGAAATAGGAAAAAAAAAAGTCTTGATAATATTTGATAAAATTCAATGTATATACATTCTCAAAATAATCAGCAAATTAGGAATAAAAAGAAATTTGCTGAATCTGAAAAAGGTTCATTAAAAATGAATCTATACCTAATGCCATTGCTAATGACAAAAAAAGTTTATTTACCCCTATGACAAGATAAAGATAGCCTGTCTTACCACTTCTACTCACTACTTCTCTGGAAATAGGAACTGTACAATAAGGCAGCCATCAACATCATCAACAATGTCATCACCATCATCATTTAAGAAAGCAAAGATTATTATCACTGTTACTAATAAAGTTTTAATGATTGGAAAGAGAGAAGTAAAACTCCCTCTTTACATTTTATATGACACACAACTGTCCACATGGAAAACTCTAAGAAATTTATTTTGTAAAATCCTGGAAGGGTTTATCTTTAGGTGCATTTGACAGGATTAAAGTTGATATACAAAAATAAAGTTTATATTTATACACTAGTAGTGATCAATGAGAAAATAAAATTTTAAAAACACCACTCAAAATTATCAGAACATGAAATAAGGATACATTTAACAAAATATGTGCAAGACTAGTACAATGAAAAACTATAAACCATTACTTAAAGAAATAAAGAAAATATAAGTAAATGTAAAGTTATGCCATGTTCATATTAAAGGACTTAATATCGTAAAGATGTAAATCTGCTCTGCATTGATCTATAGAGTCAACTCAATCACAGCTGACATCACAGAGGATTTTTTGTAGCAATTGACAAGTCAATTAAAATTCATATGGAAATACATTATAAAGTAGGCTTCCCTGGTGGCTCAGTGGTAAAGAATCTGCCTGCTCTGTAGGAGACGCAGGAGATACAGATTCAATCCCTGGGTCAGGAAGATCCCCTGGAGGAGGGCATGGCAACCCACTCCAGTGTTATTGCCTGGAGAATCCCATGGGCAGAGGAACCTGGCAGGCAATAGTCCATAGAGTCACAAAGAATTGGACACAACTGAAGTGAGTTAACATGTATGCACATAATACAAAGTACTTCAAATAGTCAAAATAACTTTGAAACAAACAAGCAAAGGCTGACATTATCTGACTAGAAGACTTAATCTAAAGCTTTAATGGTCAGCATAGAATGATATTGACATAAGGACTTATATATAGATCATTGAAACAGAATACAGAACGCAGAAATAGATATCCATATGCTGACTTGTTGGAAAAGACTCTGATGCTGAGAAAGATTCACCAACTCAATGGATATGAATTTGAGCAGACTCCAGGAAATAGTAGAGGAAACTGGAGCCTGGTGTGCGGCAGTCCATGGGGTCTCAAAGAGTAGGACATGACTTAGTGAATGAACAACAACGAAATGCATTGTCAGTGATTTTCAATTAGTAGCCAAAATAATTAAATGGGAAATAATATTATTTTCAACAAATCATGATGGAAAAACCGAATATCCATATGTTAAAAAATATTTTTTAACCCACCAACTCATATCATCCATAAACTAACTCACATAAATAAATCTTAGAACTAAAACAACAAAATCTCTAGAGGAAAACAGAGGAGAAAAAAAATTTCCAATTCTTGATTAGACAAGGATATCTAATATAAAATATAAAAAGATGAAACATAGAAAAATGTTTAAGTTCAGCTTGATCAAAAGTAAAAAGCTTGCACTTGAAAAAAAAAAAAAAATCTCCTGTCCTTTGTCTCAGGAGAGATTCAGGAATAATCATTTTCTATGGGAAGGCCAAACTGTGAGTTTGTTCTTTATTGTCTACACGTTATCTCCTCATAGGTGTTCCCAGATGCTGCTAACACAGGGTGGTGTTGACTTCTTCCTTTCAAACCCATGTAACAAGAGACTGTATTGCCTCACCTTAGTCTAAAGCCTCAGCTCTACTCTCCAAAAACTACCTTTTAAAATAAACTATCTGGAGATTAAAAACTAAGGATTCAATGACAACTTCTTAGCACATTTACCTGCAAAAGGACTTCAAAGTGTAGAAAAAAATCATATAACTCAATAATAGGGAAAAAAGCATAAACTAATCTAAAAATGAGCAAAAGTCTTAGACACTTCACTTAAGAAATACACAAGTGGCAAATAATAAGCATTGAAAGGTGCTTAATAGCATTAGTCATTCAAGAAATGCAAAACTAAAATCATAACACACAATTTCACACCTACTAAAATGGCCAAAATGAAAGGAGCACTAAATACCAAAATTCTAGACAATAATATGTTACAACAGGAACCTCGTATACTGTGGCGAAAGTATAAAATGGTATAACCAATTTTGAAAACATTTTTGGTAGGTTCCTATAAAGAAATATACATTTAGCATTTTTTCTCCAAGGTATTCACCCAAGAGAAATGAAAGCATATATTAATAATAAGGAACAAGCTACTCATTGGGTTAATCTCACAAATACTATGCTGAACAAAAGAGATTACACACACGAGTCCATAGTGTATGATTCCATTTATATGAGATTTCAGAATAGGCAAAATTAATGTTGAACAAAGTCTGATTAGTAGTTTCCTGGATTGAAGGGTGGGAGTGAGAAGGAATAAATGCATTTTCCGAGTGATAGAACTGTTCATTACCTTGATTGAAGTGGTGATTACTTTAGCATAAACATTTTATAAAAGCCACCAACCTGTATAATTCATGTGTGTTAATTGTATTTGTATATAATACCTTGATAGAACACACACAGACACACAAACAGAGAGAGAGAGAGAGTATAGGCTGAAATTTGGCATGGGGAAATTTTCCCTAGGATCATTGAATAGTTAAAATCAATTCAACACCCCCCCTCCCTTTTGTGTAGTCCTAACTGATCTCCATCTTGTCTGTATTAAACTATGTTCCTAAAAAGGTATTGTTTAACAAAGACAAGCAAAGTAAAAAGTATTTCAAAAATATCTACTAAAGATTCCAAGCATTTAAAAGATAACATTATTTTTCCATTCTTACTCCTGTAGCTTAAACAGAAAATTCAGAAATGATCTCAGCCACTGAGTTTTCATGACAATGAACATTTATTTTAATGAGTTATTGGACATGACTGAGCGACTTCACTTTGACTCTTCATTTTCATGCATTGGAGAAGGAAATGGCAACCCACTCTAGTATTCTTGCCTAGAGCATCCCAGGGATAGGGGAGCCTGGTGGGCTGCCGTCTATGTGGTCGCATAGAGTTGGACACGACTGAAGTGACTTAGTAGCAGCAGCAATGAGGTGATTATGCTTTTGTTTGTTTATTTTTAATTGGCTTTATTTTCTAATTTTATTGTTGAAATGGGGAGGGCCCTGTCTAGAGAGTGGCATTTGTCCAAGGACAGGGAATAAGGGTCTCTGGTGGAGTTAGTTTTCTGTATGAAGACAGCAGGTTGGTTTGTAGCCTCTGAGGAAATTCTGTCTTCTACAGAATACTGTAATATCTCTATCTCCCGCCTGAAATGGAAAATTCTACCTTCCTATATATTTTCTGAACAGAAAGAGGTATGAGAAAGCCAGAATTTCTATCAAGCTTCTTTCTCTTGTACTTTTAGTGAAACACATGCAGGGGGGCTCTTGCTTCCAAGAAGCAAGGGGCTATTATCAACCTTTTCTTCTCGGTAAGCAGTCATTTTCTTGGGATTATTTTGTTTAACTTGATCTCAAATAATAGATTCTAATTATTAAAAGAACAGTATGTAATTTTTAGACAGCAAAGACCTGTTATCAATATGGGGCATAGTGTCTGCTTTTAAGTCAGGAGTGGACATTGGAAAGGAGAAGGCAATGGCACCCCACTCCGGTACTCTTGCCTGGAAAATCCCATGGACGGAGGAGCCTGGAAGGCCGCAGTCCATGGGGTCGCTAAGAGTCAGACACGACTGAGCGACTTCACTTTCACTTTTCACTTTCATGCACTGGAGAAGGAAATGGCAACCCACTCCAGTGTTCTTGCCTGGAGAATCCCAGGGATGGGGGAGCCTGGTGGGCTGCCGTCTATGGGGTCGCATAGAGTCGGACACGACTGAAGTGACTTAGCCGGACATTGGAAACAGTCTCATTCTTTCTTCTGTTAAGGATGCTAGATTTGTTAGGTTTGGGTAGCAATACATTTATGGATCAAATGTTGTATTTTTCATTCTACTGTGCCACATATAGTTTTAATTGCATAGTAATATAACCTTCTATGAATTATCTCTGTGATAAACCTCTGTAACACATCTACTAATAGCACTAACAAATATTTGACATTTTTGTGTATTCACCATGGTCTAAGTACTGTGAATCCAAATTAAATTGATCCTATATAAAATCACAAAGATGATTTTCTCTTTCCTCCCTCTCCCTCTTTTTGGGAAAGTTTTACATAAGAAAAATTAGCCTTGGCTCTAACTTGCTTATTGAAATACACTTTGTACTGTATAAAAGACTTTAGGGGAGCTCTAAAAATTTGGAGAAGTTACTTAAATTCTGAGTATCCACATTTATATTTTTAAAGTTTATATATTATGTATTAAATATGTATGTATATCCTATTGTTGTTAGTCACCAAGTCATGTCCGACTCTTCTGTGTCCGTATGGACGGCAGCCCACCGGGCTTCTCTGTCCATGGAATTTCCCAGGCAAGTATACTGGAGTGGGTGGTCATTTCCTTCTCCAGGGCATATTCCTGACCCAGGGAATCACACCTGAGTCTCCTGCATTGCAAGCCATCTCCTGCATTATAGGCAGATCCTTTATCACTAAGCCTCTAGGGAAGACCATTTTATATCCTACCCCATTGTAAAGAATATTTTAGACAGTCTGGCATTTAGTACAGTCCTTAGCAATTACTCTATTATTAACAGTTAATATTTTTATTTGGTTCATATTCATCTCTATGACATAAAACTAAGGGGATAACTCCTTAAACTCAGAAATATTATTAAAATAACTATTTTATTCCTAGTTTCCTGTAGAGACACACTTTATTCAAATAACTTCTCCCTATTTTTTAATTAATTTATTTTTTATTGAAGGATAATTGCTTTATAGAATTTTGCTTTTTTCTGTCAAACCTCAACATGAACTTTTCCCCATTCTTATTTCTTGGGAAATGAAGGACTTCATGGCCAGTGCTCATTTTATTCTTCGAACAGGGACAGACCTCATCTGTAGCTTACTGTTAGATGAAACTGAACTGTTCACACAACTACTTACCAACTAACACTTCCCCCACTTTTGAACTCCTAGGTGACTGACTGTCTTTTGGTCTCCCTGGGATAGAACAACCCCAGTAGAATAAAGCATTGATATATATATATATATATATATATATGTGTGTGTGTGTGTGTGTGTGTGTGTGTGTGTGTTAAGGAGAATTTTTAAGTGAAGTGAGAATAAAATATACAATAGGATCTCTCATTCCTCCATGGTTACTGGAGGATTCCTCTAATTTTCTTCCCACAAGACTACCTTGGATCCTAGGTGTAATTGACATCAATATAATCATTATAACACAGAGAAAACCAGAATTCCAGTTTAACCAAATCCATGTTATTGAGATGCAACTTTTGATACTTTTATTATAATATTTCCAAAGAAAAATCAAGATGATGAAAACAGGTTCTGGTATCTTTTAGTAGAGCACATGCCAATCTGGAGATCATTCCAATGTGTTGTCTATTAAATTATAAGCATGTTTAAATGCTGAAAGCATAAGCACTATGTATTTCTTGTGTGTAGTTTTCTTCACTTAATTTAACTGTTGTGAAATCCTATACTTTTTTTCCTTTCATCTTTTCCCCCCGTAATTAATTTCTTCTATATAGTTGCTGATAATATTATTTAGCTTATCTCAAGTATTCATTCATTTATGATTTTACTTGCCCTTGACTGAGTTGGGATATCCTAAGACCTCAATAGAGTATATAGACTATGCTAAGTGTCTCAAAACAGAGATTGAAATTGCTGTGTCTTCTTCAGATGTTCTGAGTGATGGGATCAATTGATATTGTCTGACACCATTGTTTCAGATCTATATTAATATGATTTAAGTGAACTAACAGCTTTTTTTCTTTTTTAATTTTAAGTGTCCAGACCTTGTCTACTCCAGAACCAGGCAGGAAAAAACATAAAATGTTTCCTACATAAGCAGATCTCAAAATCTGTATATTAAGTGCTGGATTTATGTGTGCTTTCCTGTTGACCAAACTTCTTAGAAAATCAAAGGTATGTAATATTGTAGAATAGAAAAAACAGTATGAATATCTGAGGAGAGATACATTTTAAAAATTATTTCTGATAGCAGTATTTTCTGAGAAAAATTAAAGATTTTTGGAACAGAAGTTTAGACTTGTGTATAACATGGCAAATCAAAGGGTAAAATGTTGCCAGTGGACCAAATGCATATTTTACTCTTAAAAAGTATTGCTAGAATTATAGCAGCTTCTAATTACCTGATAATTTCTAAACACCATTCTAAGCACTTTTCCTACATTCTCCCTGTACTTGTATGCGGTCTACATTATATGCCTGTTGTATGTGCATGTTACATATGCTGCTGCTAAGTCGCTTCAGTCATGTCTGACTCTTTGCGACCCCGTAGACAGCAGCCCACCAGGCTCCCCTGTCCCTGGGATTCTCCAGGCAAGAATACTGGAGTGGGTTGCCATTTCCTTCTCCAATGCATGAAGGTGAAAAGTGAAAGTGAAGTCGCTCAGTCCTGTCTGACTCTGAGCGACCCCATGGACTGCAGCCAACCGGGCTCCTCCATCCATGGGATTTTCCAGGCAAGAGTACTGGAGTGGGGTGCCATCGCCTTCTCTGATGTTACATATAGATAAATATTAATACAGATAGACAAATAGATATAGATATGTGTATTTCCTCAATATATTTCTCAACATTATCCAGCTGCCCCCGATCAGAGAAAGGATCAGAACTCAAAACCAAATCTATATGTTCTAAGCACCTGTCACCTATAGGTACTTGATATCTTACCTCTAACAGGGTCATCTGGGCTCTACCCCTTGAGCCAGAAGATACTTCTCCATATTTAGTTCAGTCTAAGTGTGGGATCTTCATTTGACCAATCCATTAGATTTTCACAGATCTCTTTTTATACCGTAGTTGTCTATGGTATGCAAGATCTGCAGACGGAGGCTGAGTGGAGACTTGTGACCCAAGCTTGGTGTAGAAAGTGTGATGAATCTATTTACAAGATTAAAGAATTCTAATAATCTTCGGTTCTTCTTGAGTTATCCAACAGTGCTCCTAAAAGATGTCCTCCAAGGATCCACGCACCCCCAGCATGTCCAGCCCTCTTCTGACCCACTCTTGGTCCTCTTGGGGTCATTAGTATTCCACTATATATTATAATGTTGCCGTAAATGCCTCCAGCCCTGGTCACTTTAAAAATAAAATTAAAACAATGGATTTAGTTTTAGGGCATGTTAGATAACTAAGGTATTTCTGTCAGCAAGAAGCTCTTCATGTTTTCACTAATTTGAGTGAATTTTAGTGGGAGATCCAAAAAAGAAAAACATGTGTCCTAAAGTTCCTAAATAGCTCTGGATGCTTTTAGATACGTGGGGAGATAGTCCTAATCAGTCAAAATTGGTAAATTGTGGTTCCAACTTATTAAGGTCCAAATATAGAAACTCTGTGACAAGTTATTCTTATCCCTAGGTGAGTTACTCATATAATCTCCATCTATTCATGTAGATGTATCTTATGTTCAATGCAATGGGTACTTTAGGTGCACTTGATCTGCATGTCCATAATCTTAGGAGGAAGGAGCAAGCAAGCATGCAAAAGATAAATAAAGACAGAAAAGTAATAAAATGTTCCTTCATTGCCCCCCAAATCAGGAAGCAGTTTTTGTGGTTCCATCCATCTCTATATTTCTTACACATGAGAAAATCCACATATTCAGACAGAACAATTGAAGTAAGTGTAATCAACAACTATTGAAGGGGGTGCCTTAAAGTACAGAAAATTGGAGATGGTGAAGCACCCTGGGAAAAGAAGTATTCAGGCGATTTTAACTTTCAGCTTATGCACAGAACCATATTTTCAAAAAAACTCATATCCATCAGAGATCATTTCTGGATGATTCCATGGCTACAGTTATGACCATTTGGGCAAACTGGAAAAAGATCTGAAAGGTCAGGGGCTCCTTCTCAGATCTTTCCTACCTCTGTCAGACCATTTGGGCAAACTGGAAAAAAGATCTGGAAGGTCAGGGGCTCCTTCTCAGGTCTTTCCTACCTCTGTCAGAAGATTTTAACTTTGCAAATTCTCTCACATTTTGCCCCATCCTCTCTGATTCTTAGGTCATAATCCTTGTTGCTCTGTCACTCTGTTGTGTCCGACTCTTCGTGACCTCATGGACTGCAGCACACCAGGCTTCCCTGTCCTTTACCATCTCCTAGAGCTTTCTCAAACTGATGCCCACTGAGTCGGTGATGCCATCCAACCATCTCATCCTCTGTCATCTCCTTCTCCTCTTGCCTTCAATCTTTCCCAGAATTAGGGTCTTTTCTGATAAGTCGGCTCTTCACATCAGGTGGTCAAAGTGTCGGAGCTTCAGCTTCATCATCAGTCCTTCCAATGAATATTCAGGAGTGATTTCCTTTAGGATTCACTGGCTTGATCTCCTTGCAGTCCGAGGGACTCTAAGAGTCTTCTCCGACACCACAGTTCAAAAGCATCAATTCTTTGGCTCTGTGACTAAACGGACCTTTGTTGTAGTCTTCACAAATTATTTCCTATACACTTGTTGTAATTTTGTCTCAAGGATAGCCTCACACGAATAGCAATGACAATAATGACCGCAGTGCCATTTATTAATTTCTAATTATGTATCAAGCACTGTGCTAAATGCTACAAAAATATTATCACCACTGTTACTTTAAAAAAATGTGAAGTAGGTAGTGTTACACCCATTTTATATACAGACTCATTTCACTTTATTGTGCTTCACTGGGTTGTGCTTTGCAGATATGGCACTTTTTCTTTAAATTGAAGGTTTGTGGCAGCCTTGTGTTGTCAGATGATGGTTAGTATTTTGTTTTTCAACAATAATGTATTTTTAAATTAAAAAAAATAATTTATGTATTTCTTTTGGACTGTGCGGGGTCTTCTTTCCTGTAGAAAGGCTTTCTCTAGTTGCAGAGACCAGGGGCTACTCTCTAGTTGCAGTGCTCGGGCTTCTTCTTACAATGGCCTGTCTTATTGTGGAGCATAGGCTCTAGAGCTCGGTTTAGTAGTTGTGGCACATGGCTTTTGTTGCCCTGCAGCATGTGAAATCTTCCTGGACCAGGGCTCAAAACTGTGTCATTTGTATTAGCAGACAGATCCTCAACCACTGAACCACCATGGAAGTCTAACAATGTTTTGTCTTGTTTTGTTTTTAATTAAGGTATGTACATTGTTTTTAAGATGTAATGCTATCGCACACTTAATAGATAATGGTATAGGGTAAACATAACTTACTTCTGCACTGGGAAACCAAAATATCTATGTTGCTTGCTTTATTGCGATATCCAATTTATTGCAGTAGTCTGGAACCAAACCCAACAGTATCTCCCAGGTACATATAAATGAGGAAGGTAAGGCATATGTCAAAAAGCCAACAAGTTATGAACCTAGTCCTTGTATTTTGATCATTTTGACTCTGAAACCAGTGTTGTTTATCTCTATGATTTTTTAAGTCCTACTGAAATGTTGCCACCAACTGGTAAATATTCCTGAATTGCAACTCTGCGTACCTCTCTCTGGATTTTAATTTTGTAATGGTTCTGTCCTGAAAATAGGACTAATTGCAAACTTTCAATAGCAAAAAAAAAAAAAAAAAAGTATTTTCTATTGCACTTTCCGCAAGTCCTTTTATGAAGCCGTCAAACTGAAAGAAAGTGGCACTTTCATGTATATACTCATGTATCCCATGGTTTTCTGACTCCTTCCATTCAGTTCTATAGTTGTGTCTTCAGAATCCTTGCTTCTGAGCCAGGCCCTCCATTAGGATATTTCATATATCCGATAAAGGAGATACGTTGCTCATGCAATCATGTTCTCATGACTTACGTTCTTCAGTGTTCTACAATCTCTCTCTCTTTCCCATAGAACATTCTACATTCTTATGGTGTGTGTGTGCTAAATCAATTCAACTATGTCTGATTTTTTGTGATCCCATGGACTGTAGCCTGTTAGGCTCCTCTGTCCATGGAATTTTCCAGGCAAGAATCCTGGAGCAAGAATACCATGCCCTCCTCCAGGGGATCTCCCTGACCCAGGGATCGAACCCACATTCTCGTATGTCTCTGCATTGTCAGGCAGGCTCTTTACCCCTAGTGTCACCTAGGAAGCCCATTCTTATGGTACTTCCTTTTTAAAAAGCAGTAGTTTCTACATTTAAACACTTTTTATTCTATCCACCCTGGCACTGATTCAGCAAAATTTATACATGATTTGTCTGTTAATATTCAAGAAAGGTGTATATTTATTTGTGCATATGTCATTTCCCCCACTGGGATAAAAAGTTGATACATACTGACTCCCTGTATCTTCTTAGTTTTCAGCTTTGGAGTCAAAGATAGACTTAGCTTTGCAGCTTTACCTTCCATGTTGCCTAGCAGGGTGTCATGCATGGGTCTTAGTGAACGTTTGTTCATTTCTGAACTATTATCAAAATACTTCATCCTGGAAGCTATGCTATGGTTTCCAATGAATTTCAGACTCAGAGTCAATCCTACCTAATAGGTTCTTACAACTCCCCTCCCCTTCACTTACATTTGCATAGCAAAGCTTGGATTAGACTTTAGTTTTTTTGGTGTATAGCTTGATTTTCAGATGAGAAAATAAACTGTCCTTTTAGCTCCTTCACACTCTCACGAGGTCTCCTGTAGTAGTTAATGTATTTCTTTCAGTTGAAAATATAAACACAAAAATAAATGACCCTATTAACTTGTAATTGTCATCTCCTGGGGTTGCTTTCAGTGCCTGATGGGGAATTTTTTTCCTCTAAGAGAGGTCTAAATTGGTCCTATTGCCCAAAATTAACCACAAGCTCTAGTAAATATCCGTGCCAATGATTAATAGAAGAGGTTGTCAGTAACTGTAAGGTGAGTGGCACATTCATAAGCAAGTATCCCGTCTGCCTTACCTGCAGTGGCTTTCTCTTTGGGAGAATTTTTCAAATTAAGCCTTTAAAGGAAAATAAGATTACTAAAGATAAACACCAGAAAAAAAAATTACAAGGAACCAAATACCAAAGTATTCCGTTTGGTATAAAATATTTTTGAAGTGGGTTCATTTTATTTATTCCTCTAATCTTCTTCTTCTCTATTCTGTCTGGCAGGCATAAATTCAAAGGCGTCCTTGTCTCTTACCATTTGAATGTATCCAATTATGCGTACATTGGACATTTACTGAATGTGACGTTTACCCGATTTCCATATATTGTATATAAATAAATCTAAGTCAAATTTAATAGTGCTTTCAGAGTGCCAAGTTGTGTGTTGATATATAAGACAAGGTGACATGTAAAATACTTTGTCAACACAATTATATGGGAGTTTAGAGGAAACACTGCTTGTATTGTGGAATGGATAGTGATTTTTTTTTTTTTTTTAGCTCAAGAGGACTTAGGCTTAAATCTAGCCTGTGTAATTGATTAGCCGATACTTTGGACAATATAATTGCTTTTCTTTGCCTCAGTTTCCTGAATTATACAATGGGAGTCAGCATTTGATATAATGAATTATTCTGTGGGCTAAATAAGATGGCAATTTTGGAAACCTAACAAAACCCTTAGCCTGTAATGGACGAGCAATAAATGTTAGCTGAGATCCCTTTATTTCACTTGACATCCTCAAAAGACTTGCTATAAGGGAGATGAACATTTGGATTGGATTTTGAAGCATATTGAATAGGATATCAAAGTATAGACAATGGTGTTGGCAACATTTGCAAAGCATATATGTTTAATAATAAGATTTTTCATTACCACTCTCATTTATTAAACATGATATGTTGCTATATAGAAAATCAGATAAAAATACAGGTACACAAGAATACTGTATTATAATACTTTAAAATTTGACTTTTCCTTTTATCTCTTTCTCTCTCCCTCCCTCTCTTTTCTCCCACTCTCTCTTTCTCTAACTGAAAATGAAGGAAGGAAATAAGAAAGATAGAGATACATCTGCGACTCCATAGACTATATACAGTCCATGGAATTCTCTAGGCCAGAATACTGGAGTAGGTAGCCTTTCCCTTCTCCAGGGCATCTTCCCAACCCAGGGATTGAACCCAGGTCTCCTGCATTGGAGGTGGATTCTTTACCAGCTGAGCCACAAGGGAAGCCCAAGAATACTGGAGTGGGTAGCCTATCCCTTCTCAGGAGATCTTCCTGACCCAGGAATTGAACCAGGGTCTCCTGCATTGCAGGCAGATTCTTTACCAACTGAACTATCAGGGAAGCCCCATCTGATCCGAGTCGTTTGTAAACCTTTGTATACATACTAGGAGGTGAGTTATCACACTCATTATCTTGATGAGAAAGCATATGAATCTCTGTGTTTATGCGAGCTCAATAACCATTTGTATCACTTGATTAAAGACCTCATTTTCCTCTCTGTTCTCATGCCTATGACACAGTACCCAGCTTGCTCCTAACCTCTTAACCATCACTCTATAAAGGTTTTCTGACTGGGTGAATTTGACATAGGCTTAAATCTAGGATTTAATTCTTAAAACTTGGATTTAATTCTTCTCTTTAAGTTCATTAAGCACACACCAGTTATATTATTGTCATGAACACTGAATGCTGTTAATATTTTATATTCATGATAAATGGGGTGTTTGTATTCAGCCAGTGTTTGGTCTAACTTGTTATCTCTTCAAATGAGGCTTGTGTAGTCAAAGTCCCTTCTGAACTGAGTAGCATTGATTTATTTTTTCCTCTTACAAAGTCAACATCAAATGTATAAACTCTCCTTCATGGTAAAATGTTTATATGCAAGAGATACTGCCTGTGTCTGTTTCTAAACACATATTTCCCACCCCATTAGATGTATATTTAAATATTTTACAGTTTCTATTTTTCTAGTAATTGACCTTCTGAATAAAGTAATTTGTGATCAGTAAAATAGTCATCAAAATTAACATGCCAATTTAATATGTTGAAAGAATCTAATCAAAACAGCTATTTTCAGTGGAAAGCTATCAAACTTATTTTTAGGAAGCTAGCAAAATGCTGGTACTAAAACTTGACAAAGATGGGTGCTGTTGTGTTGTGTGTTTAGTCACGTAGTCATGTCTGACTCTTTACAAACCTTTGGACTACAGCCCTCCGAGCTCCTCTATGGGATCTTTCAGGCAAGAATACTGGAGTGGGTTGCCACTTCCTACTCCAGGGGATCTTCTCAACCCAAGGATCAAAACTATGTCTCCTGTGTCTTCCGCATTGCAGGCAGATTCTTTACATTTCTGAGCCATCAGGGAAGCCCACAAAGGTAGGAAATCCATACAAAGAAACTATAGTATAATCCATTCACGAAAAATATATATAATTATAAAAAATACTTGAAAAAATATTTCCTTTGTAGCTATGGTTACATCTACATAATAATTTACCCTCATCAAGTGGAGTTCCCCCCCCCAATTCCAGAAATACATTATTTCTAAATATATTCCTAAATATCCATCTAGTTATAAGTGGTAATAAGAAAAAAATTATATAGAAATCTCAGCTAAAGAATGTATTTCTCATATAGGTTCCCTTATTTAAGTGAAAGGATAAATGTCTTAATGCCTAATAAATAGTGAAATAATAGTTACATTCAGATCAAGAAGAATAAACAAAATTATTTTGTGTCAATATTATCTTAAAACTCTTTTAGAAATTGTGAATAATATAGTATGAAAAGGAATAAGTTAAACCAAAGAGTGATTTTAAAAGACAAAAAGACAACAATATTGTAAAGTTTAAAAATAAAATAAAATTTAAAAAAAAAGAATTTGTAAAAATTTATATATATATAATACTTTGGCCACTTGATGCAATGAACTGACTCATTGGAAAAGACCCTGATGCTGGGAAAGACTGAGGGCAGGAGGAGAAGGGGACAACAGAGGATGAGATGGTTGGATGGCATCACCAACTCGATGGACATGAGTTTGGGCAAGCTCCAGGAATTGGTGAGGGACCGGGAAGCCTAGCGTGGGTCCATGGGGTCACAAAGAGTTGGACACGACTGAGTGACTGAACTGAACTGAACATATATATATATATATATATATATATATATATATATTTCTGCATTTAATATTGGTATTCCCAGCACCACAAGAGAGAGTGAGGGCAACATGAGGCCAGTTCACCATGTACTAGAATCTGAGGGAGTCAGTCACTCACATTAGTCTCGGCTCCAGACTCCAAGTCAATGGAAAAGAGACACAAATTTCAGACACATGTCAACATATAACTACTGGCTTACACCTGAGACATGGGAGTTTCTCCTTGAATGGAACTTCCCTCACCAATCACAGCCAAAGAACCAGGACAGGTCCTGGCTTCCATCATCAGCTACACTCACCATTCTCACAGACTGGCGACTTGAAAGAGGAAAGAACTTATCTTTGACCACTTGGAAGGCAGGTCCTGAGAGCCAAAAGACCAAAACCACTCATAAGTTTTTACTGCATAGTTTTTCATCATCGGTAGAAAGGAGAGTGCAGGGTTGGGGAGAACTGGGCATCCTTGGATGTGATAGTCATCCTAGTCCAGGCATAAGACATGTAGTGAGGAAACAATGCTAGATACATCAGACCCAATAGAGATGATATGGGGAAGAAGCAAAGAACTCAGATGACAACCAGAAGGAAGTCCCTAAACTTATGGCCCCCAGTGGGACTACCCCAAACATCTCTGTTTTTCAATCTATCTCAGTCAACACCATGGTCATTATGGAAAAAGAATAAGTTATTTTTTACTGTGCCCTGCTTTAATTTACTGTTCCCAGCTTTAATTCATAATCAAAAAAATTGTGAGCATAATAAAATCGTAACATGACCCAGGTCAATAATGTAAAGTATCTGATTATTTTTTCATCTGTAAATTGAGAACAAAATACTGGTATCTTTCTCATATCACTGTTGTATACACTAAATGAGAGGATGCATGTGGAGCTCTAAACATAATGCCTGACACAGAGTATGCAATAAACTTATTATATTTTGATAAACTGTGCCTCTCAAAAACTGAAGAGCCATGAGAAGAAAGAACACCATAACATCATTAGAATTCTTATATAAAATTTATGCTGAAACCAAAAATTGTCTCACAGTGGAACTTCAAGGAAATTTCAGATTGAAGTATTCTGAAAAATATGCTTCATGGTACCATGACAATGTTTCAAAGATATACTTAGCAGTTAGTTATACCAGTATATTCCAGAAGGATTATATGTCTCACCAAAAGGGATTTCATGGGAGAACCACATCCCTGGATTATTCTGATAAAAAGAATGAAATAAAGAGGGAAGGAAAGAAGGAAGAAATGAAAGACAGCAAGAGGGGAAGAAGGAGTCTGCAAGTGAGAGGGAGAGAGTCATAATCAATCTGAAAATTCATTTGGTATTGCTTTTAGAGCTTTAACAATGAAGGCAATTTGACTCAGTATTTCTCAGCTAGGAATTTATCCAAAAGAAATGCAAGAAGTTCTCTTCATAAAAGGATATTTATTATAGTTACTATATTAACTAAGATCATGACATCTGGCCCTATCTGTTCATGGCAAATAGATGGGGAAACAGTGGAAACAGTGGCTAACTTTATTTTGGGGGTTCAAAAATCACTGCAGATGGTGACTGCAGCCATAAAATTAAAAGATGCTTACTCCTTGGAAGGAAAGTTATTACCAACCTAGACAGCATATTAAAAAACATAGATATTACTTTACCACAAAGGTCTATCTAGTCAAGGCTATGGTTTTTCCAGTAAACATGTAAGGATGTGAGAGTTGGACTATAAAGAAAGCTGAATGTTGAAGAATCAATGCTTTTGAACTGTGGTGTTGGAGGAGACTCTTGAGAATCCCTTGGACTGCAAGGAGATCCAACAAGTCCATCCTAAAGGAGATCAGTCCTGGTTGTTCATTGGAAGGACTGATGTTGAAGCTGAAACTCCAGTACTCTGGCCACCTGATGCGAAGAGCTGACTCATTTGTAAAGACCCTGATGCTGGGAAAGATGGAGGGCAGGAGGAGAAGGGGACAACAGAGGATGAGATGGTTGGATGGCATCACCAACGCAATGAACATGAGTTTGGGTAAACTCTGGAAGTTGGTGATGGACAGGGAGGCCTGGTATGCTGTGGTCCATGGGGTCACAAAGAGTCAGACACGACTGAGCAACTGAACTGAAGTGAACTGATACTAACATCAGAAATCACTTGAAATATTCTACATAAATGATTTATAGTTAACCTAGTCTAAAGAATGTTGTGATTTCATTACCCATTATATTTATCGAGTGTTGAAGACATTAATTTTTTGTTGTTGTTGTTAAATTCAGTGTGCCTAATAGTAAACATAAGTATATGAAATTTATATACAACAGCTATTAGAAAGGAATCCCCAAAATAGTACCAGTGCTTTTCAAGGATTTGTTAAATGGTTAGTAATTTGTTTCACCTTTTCTTTTCTATATATCTCAAATTTCAAGCAAGAACTGTACTGATTTTTTAATAACACAAACAGAAAACAAACTCTGTTTTCAGTTAAGTAATGATAAACTGTAGAATCATAAAATAGCTTATCATATAGACAAAATGAAGCAAAATCCATGGTTAAATTTCCATTTTTTATTCTATAAATCTCATCTCTCATATTTGAGAACATTTCTGACAGCTTCAATGAAGATGTTAAAAATGAAAAGATATAAATAGGAAAAAATAATAGAGAACTTTTTTCTATTTTGCAAGGTGTATATCTTCAGAAAAACTGTCAGAGATTTTTAGTTTGGCCCTGATTAATCTTCATGTTCACCTGCAGGTAAATAACTACATATAATAAATAAAAATTGCTGTCAATCATTTCATGGGATAAAAAAACAAGATCTCATTGAGCATATGCTTAACTACCCAATTATTCATCTAAAAGGTGTAATAACATTTATAAGAAGTTGTTTATCTAATTAACTCTCATTGCAGCCCATATATTTAGACAAAACTAGTGCTTGAAAGTTATTCATGTTGTTTGAATCAGATGCCTACAACATTCTAGGGATTTTCCCATTTAATGTGTTTCCATGGTCCTTGCACACCAAGAATCCTTACTTATCTGAATATATCTTTCAGGGATGATAGACAAATATTTGTAGAGAACTTGTTTGCTGGTCAAGGAATTTGATAGTCTCTGCAGGAGCTAAATTCCATTACACATATTTGCTGCCAGATTTTAGCAACATAATTCAATGCTTAGATGTTTGTTTTTAATTAAGTTTACAAATCCTTGGTAATATAAATGCAAAGGAGGGAGGTAGCCCTTAATGGACATGTCTTTTCTTTGTATGGATACACTGAAGATATCAAACTTGGCTTTGGTAGCTCAGACGATAAAGAATCTGCTTATTATGCAGGAGATCTGGGTTCAATTCCTGGGTCAGGAAGATCCCCTGGAGAAGGGAATAGCAACCCACTCCAGTGTTTTTGCCTGGAGAATCCCATGGACAGAGGAGTCTGGCAGGGTACCATCCATGGGGTCACAAAGAGCTGGATGTGACCGAGTAACACTTTCCACTTTCCTTCTTACTGCTTTCCAAGGTCTTATGTTGCCTTGTTCTCTACAGGGCTGAACTCACTTTTCTTCTGACACTATTGAGAAAAGTCTGAGCAGTTAGTTTAGTGTCCCATGCCTGTGTGAAATCATACTTATTTTTGTACAACTGTGTATTCCAGAACATGGACAGAGTCTGATTTGGAAAGTGCCTCATAGAAATCTAATCAGAGATTGTCACTTACCACAGTGAAGTTTTCAGCTACATTTTGGGTATGAACTCATATTAACATTTTAATACTGTTCATCTGTGAGACTTCTTTGACAATCTCTGTGCAACCGTATAGACGGCAGCCCACCAGGCTCCCCTATCCCTGGGATTCTCCAGGCAAGAACACTGGAGTGGGTTGCCATTTCCTTCTCCAATGCATGAGAGTGAAAAGTGAAAGTGAAGTTGCTCAGTCGTGTCCGACTCTTAGCTACCCCATGGACTGCAGCCCACCAGGCTCCTCCATCCTTGGGATTTTCCAAGCAAGAGTACTGGAATGGGGTGCCATTGTGGCTTCTTACCATCCAGCAATTTCCCCTCAGGGAGAGACACTACCCCCTAGGCAGTACAAAAGACCATCTTCACTTCTTATGTACATCAGGGTTGAGCACAATTTCTATCTGGCATGGGAAAAGTCCAGAAGGATAATACTAAAAGGAAATGAGTTTTCAGGTGGAAGAATGAAATTTCAGGATGACGGGGTACAATTTCTTGCCCTGAATGAAGGAAAAAGCACCAATTCTTTCCAAGTTTCAGGTGACCCCTACCTCTGATGGAGGATAGGAAAGTAATCACCCTCCTCAGCCAAGGAATGGACCCTTCATTTTGAAACCAGGCTGGTGTGCTGATTAGTTCTGCTAAATAACTCTGAAGAGACCCATTTGTTTAGCACTATGTGTAATTTTAAAGGAAAGGATGTGTCAGCAGCAGGGAAGAGAGTCAAATGAGGTCACTGGTGAAATAGTGGGAGAAATTTGCCGGTGCCTCTGCCTTGTTTTTTTCTATTCCATCTTCACTGACCTTTGCACTAGAAAACTGATGCCCCAACTAAATGGAACCTTCATTTTCTCATTCCCTGAATGACCAGGCCAGCTACCCAGTGCCTTCAGAAATGGATCTTCATTTCTCTATTGGTGGGGACACCACATTTAACCCTTAATGTTAAGGCAGTTTTCACCTACAGAGCTTCCATCAGTACAAGCTGGTTTTATCACAGAAGCCTTGGGTATTCAAAAGTCTCATCTCTGATATACTTTTTGTTTGTGTGGACAGTGAAATAACTGCCACCCTTGCAGAAATAGGTGGATATAGGCAGATTTTTAAAAAAAATTCTAAATGTGACAATCCAAGAAAGTGATTGAGCACTGATTTTTTATCTATAGGTTACCTCAAACATAAGTTAGTTTATGTCCTGAAAAGGTACTCGATATTTCAGACAATGTTGGTTGAATCTGATTTCACTTAAACAGCAGCAATTTAGTAAATATTGGATTCTTAATTTTAATGCTAACATTTTTGTATGAAGAAATAATGTCCTATAAGAAACTGAAAATAATGAACTTTATCATTTCCTTATCTGCAATTCCAGAATATTAAAACATACCCCATCATGATCATGAGCACAATCACTGTATTTTATAAGTCTCTTGATTAAAGCTTTCTTCCCATCAATTTAGTGAGAATTTGTGGCTAAAGATCTTGCCTATTCATATCAGTTTCTGCAGGGTTTCCAACAGAAGTTTGGTATATGGCAAGCACTTCAAAAATTTGAATCAAATAGGTGCATACTAAATAAATAGTGTATGAGTTTTCAAGATATGAGCAGATGAATTAAACAGGAAACTGAAGTTGCCAATCACATATTTTCATCAGTTCTGTCATTCACCCCTGTCTGATTTTTTTCTGACTGCATGGACTGCAGCAGGCCAGGCTTCTCTGTCCATTACCAAATCACAGAGCTTCCTCAAACTCATGTCCATTGAGATGGTGATGCCATCCAATGATCTCATCCTCTGTCATCCCCTTCTCTTTCTGCCTTCAATCTTTCACAGCATCAGGGTATTTTCCAATGAATCAGTTCTTCACATCAGGTGGCTAAAATATTGGAGTTTCAGTTTCAGCATCAGTCCTTCCAATGAATATTCAGGATTGTTTTCTTTTAGGATTGACTGGTTTGATCTCGTTGCATTCCAAGGTACTCTCAAGAGTCTTCTACAACACCACAGTTCAAAGGCATCAGTTCTTCAGTTCTCAACTTTCTTTATGGTCTGACTCTCACGTCCATACATAACTACTGAAAAAAACCATAGCTTTGACTAGATGAATATTTGTTAGTGAAGTAATATCTCTGCTTTTTAATATGCTGTCTAGGTTGGTCATAGCTTTTCTTCCAAGGAGCAAGCGTCTTTTAATTTCATGGCTGCAGTCAACATCTGCAGTGATTTTGGAGCCCCCAAAATAAAGTTAGCCACTGTTTCCACTGTTTCCCCATCTATTTCCCACGAAGTGGTGGGCCCAGATGCCATGATCTTCATTTTCTGAATGTTGAAGGTTTTTTTTTCTTTTTTTTAAATTTTATTTTATTTAACTTTACAGTATTGTATTGGTTTTGCCATATATCAAAATGAATCTGCCACAGGTATACATGTGTTCCCCATCCTGAACCCTCCTCCCTCCTCCCTCCCTATACCATCCCTCTGGGTCGTCCCAGTGCACCAGCCCCAAGCATCCAGTATCATGCATCGAACCTGGACTGGCAACTTGTTTCATATATGATGGCATTGAAATATGTATAATATCACATATGAATGTTGAGTTTTAAGCCAGCTTTTTCACTCTCCTCTTTCACTTTCATCAGGAGGCTCTTTAGTTCCTCTTCACTTTCTACCATAAGGGTGGTATCATCTGCATGTCTGAGGTTATTTATATTTCTCCTGCCAGTCTTGATTCCAGATTGTGCTTCATCCAGCCTGGCATTTCACATGATGTATTCTGCATATAAGTTAAATAAGCAGGGTGAGAATATACAGCCTTGACATACTTCTTTCTGAATTTGGAACCAGTCTATTGTTCCATGTCTGGTTCTAACTGTTGCTTGTTGACCTGCATATGGGTTTCTCAGGAGGCAGGTAAGATGGTCTGGTATTCCCATCTCTCAAAGAATTTTTCAGAGTTTGTTGTGATCTACACTGTGGTGTTGGAGAAGACTCTTGAGAGTCCCTTGGACTGCAAGGAGATCCAACCAGTCCATTCTGAAGGAGATCAGCCCTGGGATTTCTTTGGAAGGAATGATGCTAAAGCTGAAACTCCAGTACTTTGGCCACCTCATGCGAAGAGTTGACTCATTGGAAAAGATTCTGATGCTGGGAGGGATTGGGGGCAGGGGGAGAAGGGGATGACAGAGGATGAGATGGCTGGATGGCTGGATCACTGACTCGATGGACATGAGTCTCAGTGAACTCTAGAAGTTGGTGATGGACAGGGAGACCTGGCATGCTGCGATTCATGGGGTCGCAAAGAGTCGGACACAACTGAGTGACTGATCTCATCTGACACAGTCAAAGGCTTTGGAGTAATTAGTAAAGCAGAACTAGATGTATTTATGGACTTCTCTTGTTTTTTCTATGACCCAACAGATGTTGGCAACTTGAATTCTGGTTCCTCTGCCTTTTCTAAATCCAGCTTGAACATCTGGAAGTTCACAGTTCACATATTGTTGAATCTTGACTTGGAGAATTTTGACCATTGCTTTGCTAGTGTGTGAGATGAATGCAATCGTGTGATAGTTTGAACATTCTTTGGCATTGCCTTTCTTTGGGATTGGAAAGAAAACTGACCTTTTCTGGCCCTGTGGCCACTGCCACTGGAGAAAGGAACGGCAAACCACTTCATTATTCTTGCCTTGAGAACCCCATGAACAGTATGAAAAGGCAAAGATATGCACTGAAAGATGAACTCCCCAGGTCTGTAGGTGCCCAATATGCTACTGGAGAAGAGTAGAGAAATAACTCCAGAAAGAATGAAGAGATGGAGCCAAAGTGAAAACAACACCCAGTTGTGGATGTGATTGGTGATGGAAGTAAAGTCTGATGCTGATAAGAACAATATTGTATAGGAACCTGGAATGTTATGTCCATGAATCAAGGTAAATTAGAAGTGGTTAAACAGGAGATGGCAAGACTGAACATCAACATTTTAGGAATCAGGGAACTAGAATGGACAGGAATGGGTGAATTTAATTCAGATGACCATTATATCTACTCCTGTGGCAAGAATCTCTTAGAAGAAATGGTGTAGCCCTCATAGTCAACAGAAGAGTCTGAAATGCAGTACTTGACTGCAGTCTCAAAAGAGAATGATCTCTGTTTGTTTCCAAGGCAAACCATTCAATATCACAGTAATCCAATTCTATGCCCCAAACAATAATGCTGAACAAGCTGAAATTGAGCAGTTCTATGAAGAAATACAAGACCTTCTAGAACTAACACCCCCAAAATGTCTTTTCCATCATCAGATCAGATCATATCAGTCACTCAGTCGTGTCCGACTCTTTGCGACCCCATGAATTGTAGCACGCCAGGCCTCCCTGTGCATCACTAACTCCCGGAGTTCACTGAGACTCATGTCCATTGAGTCAGTGATGCCACCCAGCCATCTCATCCTCTGTCATCCCCTTCTCCTCTTGTCCCCAATCCCTCCCAGCATCAGAGTCTTTTCCAATGAGTCAACTCTTCGCATGAGGTGGCCAAAGTACTGGAGTTTCAGCTTTAGCATCATTCCTTCCAAAGAAATCCCAGGGCTGACCTCCTTCAGAATGGACTGGTTGGATCTCCTTGCAGTCCAAGGGACTCTCAAGAGTCTTCTCCAACACCACAGTTCAAAAGCATCAATTATTCGGCACTCAGCCTTCTTCACAGTCCAACTCTCATATCCATGCATGACCACAGGAAAAACCATCGCCTTGACTAGATGGACCTTTGTTGGCAAAGTAATGTCTATGCTTTTGAATATGCTATCTAGGTTTGTCATAATTTTCCTTCCAAGGAGTAAGCTTTTAATTTCAATGGCTGCAATCACCATCTGTAGTGATTTTGGAGTCCAGAAAAATAAAGTCTGACACTGTTTCCACTGTTTCCGCATCTATTTCCCATGAAGCGATGGGACCGGATGCCATGATCTTCGTTTTCTGAATGTTGAGCTTTAAGCCAACTTTTTCACTCTCCACTTTCACTTTCAGCAAGAGGCTTTCGAGTTCCTCTTCACTTTCTGCCATAAGGGTGGTGTCATCTGCATATCTGAGGTTATTGATATTTCTCCCAGCAATCTTGATTCCAGATTGTGTTTCTTCCAGTCCAGCGTTTCTCATGATGTATTCTGCATATAAGTTAAATAAACAGGGTGACAATATACAGCCTTGACGAACTCCTTTTCCTATTTGGAACCAGTCTGTTGTTCCATGTCCAGTTCTAACTGTTGCTTCCTGACCTGCATACAGATTTCTCAAGAGGCAGATTAGGTGTTCTGGTATTCCCATCTCTTTCAGAATTTTCCACAGTTTATTGTGATCCACACAGTCAAAGGCTTTGGCATAGTCCATAAAGCAGAAATAGATGCTTTTCTGGAACTCTCTTGCTTTTCCCATGATCCATTGGATGTTGGCAATTTGGTCTCTGGTTCCTCTGCCTTTTCTAAAACCAGCTTGAACATCAGGAAATTCATGGTTCACATATTGTGGAAGCCTGGCTTGGAGAATTTTGAGCATTACTTTACTAGGGTGTGAGATGAGTGCAATTATGTGGTAGTTGAGCATTCTTTGGCATTGCCTTTCTTTGGGATCGGAATGAAAACTGAGCTTTTCCAGTCCTGTGGCCACTGCTGAGTTTTCCAAATTTGCTGGCATATATAGTGCAGCACTTTCACAGCATCATCTTTCAGGATTTGAAATAACTCAGCTGGAATTCTATCACCTCCACTAGCTTTCTTCGTAGTGATGCTTTCTAAGGCTCACTTGACTTCACATTCTAGGATGTCTGGCTCTAGGTCAGTGGGAGTGGAATACAAAAGTAGGAAGTCAAGAGATACCTGGGATAACAGGCAAAGTTGGCCTTGGAGTACAAAATGAAGCAGGGCAAAGGCTAACAGAGTTTTGCCAAGAGAACACACTGGTCATGGCAAACACCCTCTTCCAACAACACAAGAGAAGGCTCTACACATGGAAGTCACCAGATGTTCAATACTGAAATCAGATTGATTATAGTTTTTGCAGCCAAATATGGAGAAGCTCTATACAGTCAGCAAAAACAAGACCAAAAGCTGACTGTGACTCAGATCATGAACTCTTTATTTTTCTTAAGTAACAGCTTTATACTTTTTTCATATGAAATCCTTATCTTCTTATTCCCTGCCTATTATTTATTGCTTCTGGTTATCAGTTTATGGGGCACTTTGGTGTGGAGGTTTTATAGGTCTCACTGACCCCAGCATTTCTGAGCCACTTTAAAGAGCTGAAGAATTAAAAGGAAGGGAGGTCTTTCTTCATTGTTTTATTTTTCTCACAGAATATTAATAACCAGAAGCATATACAGGGATTCACAGTTTCCTATTTTATTTGTTTGCTTCTTTGTGGCATCTGGTCTGTTTCAAGACTGGGCCTTGTGACTTTCAAAAATAAACTGTCAAATGTTTCAGCACAGAAATACCCCCAAGATGAGGACTGCCTCTGTCAATTCTGTGTGTAGTCTGTATGGAGTCCACTTTTTCTATTTGTAAGGCAAAATACAGAGTCAAAACAAAAGAGTTTGCTGTATAAAATATCACTAGCATGAGTCAAAACCAGCATCTGTGACCTAGCACAGTTGTCATAATCTTTTGGGGCCCCCGTTTCTTCCTCTATAAAATGAAGATAATACCTTCTTTAGGAAGATTACATGAAAACTCAGTGTAATAATGTCAAGGAATTCATTCATGCCTTTATTTAGCAATCTGGCATGTAGAATACTTTCACTTTTGTGTGTGTGTGTGTGTGTGTGTGTGTGTGTGTGTGAGTAAAAACAAGCCCAGAGCCTGTTTCTGTGTAGCTTATGCTCTAGTATTTTGTATAAAAAAAAGAATAACTCAAATACTGCATAGTTACAATGTAATACATTTTCTTCAGAAAAGACCTGGATTCTATGAGGATATTGAGTATTCCTATAAGACAGTGTCCAAGGACTGTGGACCTGCTTTGCCTTAAGTCAAGATGAGATGTAAATAATGAAGAGAAGCTTTCCACATGAAGGAGGAGTAAGAAAAATATTTCAAGCCCAGAGGCCAGCGGGGCCTCAAGCTCCAGAGTGGCTGCATGTGGGAAAAAGTAGGAAAAGAATGGACAATAAGCCAGGAAGGGGCCGAAGGAGGGATGGGCTAGTGAGAGATAAAATTGAAGAGCTAAGCGGAAGCCAGTATTTTAAACCCTGTAGACTGTACTAAAGTTTTAGACTTTCTATCGAGACCTGTCACAAAAGCTAACTCCCTTTCAAATATACTGGTACTATGTTTGCTAGTTTTAAATAGAAACAGAAGTGTGTTTCTTGAATCATGACTAATGTAATTGCTTAGCCCAGCCAGATGATCTATAGCTCAGCCTTTCCATTCTGAACCCCCCTGGTCTCTTGCCTGCTGCTGGTGCAGCCACCCAAGGTGGCATGTTCTAGTTCTTTTTGAATCCTGGGATGGAAAAGATGACCACTGCCCTCTTCCAGGTGCCCTTGTGCCTGATTGGAATGTGCTGAACACAAGAGGACTATCCTGTCCTATAAATTTCCTGAGCTCAAAGCTTGTTTCTCTGCTGTTTAATTCCTTCTCCATATTTCTCCATCTTGGGTAGAGATGTCCCCTGGCTCACAAGCAGGACACATGGAAGAGATGAAAGAATAAAGAGGGATTAAAGGAGGTAAATTAATTTTTTTTTCAAAGTAGCATGTCAGAATAAGTATTCTTCCAATTCTGCCACCACATCTAAAGGATTCTATCATAATATTTTAAATGCTCTCCTTTCCATCCCCACTGTATTACCTTAGATCAGACTCTTATTCTTTTCACATTTACTTCTATGATAGCACATTCACCCCTGTGTTAATCAGGCCAACTCATATACCTTATGTTGTCAGACCAACTTTCCTTCAGTATGAAACTGAAACTGGTCCCTCCTCTGTCTAACATCTGTCAATAGTTCCCTTATAATATGTATTGCATTTAGTATGTGATCTTATGCTGGTACATCTACACAATGAGATGCTCAGATGGTTTCCATTCTGTAGTGTGAACAAGCCACATGTTCCCAGTACACTGGACCTTTTCTCTTTCTTTGTGCCAGACACAAATGGGTTATGGTATGGTGGTGGAGATGCTGCTCTAGCTCATGGGATTAACTGAAAAAGTCATATTTCATCTTAATGAGGGTGACTGATAGCAGAACTGTACTAGGAATTATGCTAACCACTTTACATGCCATACTTTATTCATTTCTCATGACCAAGCTTTGAACATGGTGTCATCATCTTTATTTTATACATACAGAAAATCAGTGGTATTTCAGGGTACTATTTAAATTTCCCAGTGAGTAAGTGGCACAGTTTGAAGTGAGACACAGACAGACAATTTCCAGAGTACACACTTTCAACCACTGTTATATACTTCCATTTCCTAATTGTTTCTTCCTTTCTTATAGACAAAAGTTAATGAGCTAAAATCAAACTAGGATTTTAAGCTGTATAATTATTTCTGTTTGTCCAAATCCACAGAGACAATTCCCAGGTTGTTTTTGTTTTTGTTTTTCCTATAAATGCAAGATTATTTGGCTTGAATTCAGGTAACTATCACTAGATCCTTTACAACTTTGTGTTATGCTGAAAATCTACTTAAAAATGCCTACAATAATAGAATCTAAAATTCATCCATGACCTAGCCAAGGATCAGGTTCTCAAAGCCTCTTGATTGTTTTACATCATTCTGAAAGAATCGGGAGCTAATGTTTCTGCCCTATCCTTCCCCCTCTCCCCCCAAGAACAATTTCACTAGCCTTTGGGATTTTGCTAAAAGCCCAGCACACTTGTCTTCAAGGAGCTTTATCATATGGTCTTAGTAACAAGAACCCAATGAAAATGCACACATTACACAGCGTTGGTTCCTCCACCAGTGATTGGAAATAGATCGGAAGAGCTAAGGCACTAACTCAACCAGCCATTCCATCATCAGCTTGTCTCAGGGTAGTAATAAACTTCTTGGTCTGCTAAATTTATGGAGTAGAAGTGTGAGCACAGCCTCCCATAGGTACCCATGGCTTTGATCAGGTCAATAACAGTGGTCTGGAGATCTGCATGCTGACCGTTATAAGCACCAATGTGAACTCTCACCAGTGTGCTGTCATTAGCAATTGCTTCCACATTAGTTCCTTGGCTGCAAAGATAAATCAGGCTGCCTAATGTAAAGATTTTACGTGAGATTGCATGAGAGCCTTTCCTATGTGGGAGAGTAGGATTAAGGGTTTAACTCCTAAATACTCTCCACATTTATACACTCCACTAGTTTAACCAGAAACTCAGACCATGAAAGAGCTAGTATATTATAGCCATGAGTCTCCTCATCTGACTGAAGGTATGACCTCTATCTTTGCAAAAGCAATGATACCCTATGCTGCAGTGGGAAAAAAATCGTATTACTATATATGATTTATGCATTTAATAAGCTTAGATGTCCTAGTTGTACTCTGTGTTTAGAGTGGATATAATTGATTTTGTAGCAAATTTGAAAGGCAAGGTGTATTGGTCCTTGAAGGATCGTGCTTGCTCTGCCACTGGACCTTGGCAGGTGCTATGTGATCGACCTTCACCACTGTTGCTCTCTTCGTGACATAGTTAACTGATTTATTTATTTGGCTGCACCACGTCTTAGTTGTGGCACACGGGATCTTCAATCTTCATCATGACACACAGGATCTTTTAGTTGTAGCATGCAAGCTCTTAGTCGCAGCATGTGGAATCTAGCTCCCTGACCAGGGATCGAACCCTGCATTAGGAGCACACAGTCTTAGCTGCTGGACCATCAGGGCTAAGTATGGCTATAATTAATTCTTAGTCTTTCTTTAGATGGCTGTTCAGAATCACTTCCTCAGAGAAGCTTTCTCAGACCTTGCTGACTAAATGTCCATCTCCTATTTTCACCGCATATGAGTGCTCACTTTAGTGTAATTGATATATTTGGTGACTCTTGGACCCATGCCTGTGTCTCTTTCTAAGTTGGCACCTCCATGAGGGTCAGAACCCTGTGCTTTGGCTTACGATTATACCCTCAGTACTGAGTACAGTCTTCAGCTCACAGTAGGAAAGAAAGAGCTATTGTAGCCAAGAATGTAATGTAATGAGAAAAAAATATTTTAAACATTAAGAAAGATATGTAATATCTTTAAAAGAAACCTGGAGAAAATTATTCATCTTAAATTCTAACAGCATTCACTTATTTGTTCATTTTTTTTCAAGAAATATTTTTCAATCTTCCCAGGTTTTGCCAAAGGTTTATCTTAGGAAATAAATAAAACCTTGTTTCCTAAGGTTTATTTCCCAAGTGTTTCCTAATACCTGGATCTACAATGGTAAATAATTAGTAAATATAAATAATATTTTTAATCTAGTTTTTCATTTTCTCTCTAATCAAAATAATACTATATACTTATTCAATAAAAATAGAATGGTATAAATCTTTGTCCTCTACTTATGTATCAGTGCTTGGTGGCAACCTTCCCTCTGAGAGTACAGGAAATTAATGCTTGGAAAAGAATGTTTTACATTTGCTCAAAATTCCAGAAACGATTTCCTCTGGAAGAAACTTCTGGCTTTATAATTGATGACCAGGTTATATGACACCTATATTTATTTTTACAAAAGCATTTTTTAAAAAGTCCACCTTTTTTGTAGACTGAAAATGATGTGTTTTAAATGGCTTTATTGTTTTTTTTAACTGTTAAGTAAAAATTTCCTCTTTCATGGAATCAAATCCTCTGGAAACCTCTGCCAGACAATGGTTGATAATATTATAAGGAAAATAAACATGTGTTGGTGAAAGATGAGGTATTTAGGTATTCAATGTATATATGTGTTTATTGTATGTGATATGTCACAGAGGACTGTCTGGAGTGACAGTTGGGTGTCAGAGGAAAACCTTGAATTTCTCTCAGCAGTGTGTGAAGACTGACCATAATAAAGTACATCTGGCTTAGTTTCCAGAGAGATCTAAAAAATTATTTTTTCTACAAACTAGACCCAGTTTGTATTGAACTTGTCTCTATAAGCAAGTTAAGATTGACCATAGGTAGTTTTTACTCACATGATTTTTATTGGCCACTTGCTTGTTTAGGGGAAATAGAGAAACAGGACAGTACAACTCTAATAAGAGTTCATTGAGTTTGCCACACCTTTAAACAAGAGCAAGATCCATGTTTGGCAGTGTAATAAGGTGATCATGTATTCCAGCCTAAAACATTCACTCATGAACAAAAATAGTTCTATGTAAGATCCTAAATATGAAACAGTTACATGCAATTCGACCGTAAACCACATCTGCTTAACAGTTTAGTAAGACACATAAATGGCATTCATTTCATATTTGTTCAACAGGTGGAACTTTCATGCCAAAGCTTGAATGTCCTAGATCAGGGGATCTCAAAATGTGGCCCCAGAACCAGCAATATTAGCATTACATGAGAAATTGTTAGAAATGCAAATTCCAAACCCCATCCCAAACTTATTGAATCAGAAGCTCTAGGGATAAAGTCCAAAGGTCTGTGTCTTAACTGTCCCTCCTAACAAGTGTGTCTAACTGCCTTCTAATGAGTGCTAAAGTTTGAAAATGGGTACTGCCCTAGATTCAGGTAAACCAAGTTCAGTCCTGACTCAGAGTGGCACTTTAATTCTCTGCTTCCCTACTTTTTCACTTCTAAATCAAGATGTATTAAGCTACCTCTGGGGCTTCCCTGGTGCCTCAGGTGGTAAAGAATCTCCCAGCAAAGTGGGAGATTCAAGACATGCAGGTTTGATCCCTGGGTTGGGAAGATCCCCTGGAGAAGGGAATGGCCATCTACTCCAGTAATCTTGCCTGGAGAATTCCATGAACAGAGTAGCCTGGCAGATTTCTTAGGGTTGCGTATAACAGAAAAGCCATTCAACCATGTCTGACTCTTTGTGACCCCATGGACTGTGTATTCCATGGAATTCTCCAGGCCATACTGGAGTGGGTAGCCTTTCCCTTATCCAGGGAATCTTTCCAACTGAGGGTTAAACCTAGATCTCCTGCATTACAGGTAGATTTTTTACTGTCTGAACCACCAGGGAAGCCCAGGAATACTGGAATGGGTAGCTTATCCTTTCTCCAACAGATCTTCCCGACCCAAGAATAGAACTTGGGTCTCCTTCATTGCTGGCAGATTCTTTACCAGCTGAGCTACCAAATCCTAAAAGATGATGCTGTGAAAGTGTTTCACTCAATACGCCAGCAAATTTGGAAAACTCAGCAATGGCCGCAGGACTGGAAAATGTCAGTTTTCATTCCAATCCCAAAAAAGGCAATGTGAAAGAATCTTCAAACTACCACACAATTGCTCTCATCTCACACACTTTGCAAAGTAATGCTCAAAATTCTCCAAGCCAGGCTTCAACAGGACATGAACTGAGAACTTCCAGATGTTCATGCTGGATTTAGAAACAGCAGAGGAACCAGAGATCAAATTGGCAACATCCTTTGGATCATTGAAAAAACAAAAGAGTTCCAGAAAAACATCTATTTCTGATTTATTGACTATGCCAAAGCCTTTAACTGTGTGGATAACAATAAACTGTGGAGAATCCTGAAAGAGATGGGAATAGACCAGGGAATAGACCACCTGACTTGCCTCTTGAGAAATCTGTATGCAGGTCAGGAAGCAACAGTTAGAACTGGACATGGAACAACAGACTGGTTCCAAATAGGAAAAGCAGTACATCAAGGCTGTATATTGTCACCATGCTTATTTAACTTATTGCAGAGTACATCATGAGAAACGCTGGGGTGGACGACGTACAAGCTGGAATCAAGATTGCCGGGAGAAATATCAATAACCTCAGATATGCAGATTACAACACCCTTATGGCAGAAAGTGAAGAACTAAAGAGCCTCTTGATGCAAGTGAAAGAGAAGAGTGAAAAGGTTGGCTTAAAACTCAACATTCAGAAAACTAAGATCATAGCATTCAGTCCCATCACTTCATGGCAAATACATGGGGAAACAGTGGAAACAGTGGCTGACTTTATTTTGGGGGCTCCAAAATCACTGCAGATGGTGACTGCAGCCATGAAATTAAAAGACACTTATTCCTTGGAAGGAAAGTTATGACCAACCTAAACAGCATATTAAAAAGCAGAGACATTACTTTACCAACAAAGGTCCGTCTAGTCAAGGCTATGGTTTTTCCAGTAGTCATGTAAGGATGTGATAGTTGGACTATAAAGAAAGCTGAGTGTTCAAGAATTGATACTTTTGAACTGTTGTGTTGCAGAAGACTCTTGAGAGTCCCTTGGGCTGCAAAGAGATCCAACCAGTCCATCATAAAAGAGATCAGTCCTGAGTGTTCATTGGAAGGGTTGATGTTGAAGCTGAAACTCCAATACTTTGGCCACCTGATGTGAAAAGCTGACTCATTTGTAAAGACCCTGATGCTGGGCAAGATTGAAGGCAGGAGGAGAAGGGGATGACAGAGGATGAGATGGTTGGATGGCATCACCAATTCAATGTACATGAGTTTGGGTAAACTCTGGGAGTTGGTGATGGACAGGGAAGCCTGGCGTGCTGCAAGCCATGGGGTCACAAAGAGTCAGACACAACTTAGTGACTGAACTGAAGTGAACAAATTTAAAAGATGATTAAGCAAAAATTTAGAAATGTCTCTATCTGCTATTTTTAGTTTTTTAAACATTTATTCTGTTATACTTTACCAATCCAGATGTTCTTGAGGAGACAGAATGGACCTTACCCTTACTAAGTGAGAGGATTGTGGAGGACACATCCTAAGCTGTCTGTTAATGCTCCTGTATCTGGATATTATGTCTCTGTCTGGTTATGCCCTGTCTTTGAGTATCGGTGAGAATTCTGACTTTCTCCTAACCAATAGAATATGGCTCAGTCAATGTCATATCACATCTATGAATATATTACATAAGATATGCCTTTATCTTTCTCTCAGACTCTCCCTGTATACACTTTTCTTTAAAGGCTTTTAATGGAACAAGCTGCCAGTACTGTCAACTTCCCTATACTGAAAAGAACTGAGAGTGCCTTTCAGCTGACAGCCAAGAAGGAAATGAGTACCTCAGTCCATCAGCCCACGGGGGACTGAATCTTGACAACAATCATTGGGAAGCAGATTCTTCCCCAGCTGAACTTTCAAATGAGACCTTCAGCCCCACCACCACCTTGATTGGAGTTTGGTGAGACATCCTGGAGCACAAGATCCAGGTAAGCCATAGCCAGATTCCTTATCTGCTGAGGCAGTGGTGGAATGCATGTGTATTATTTATCTTAAACCTCTATTGCTGTGTGGCAGTACATAATGCAAAGATTCAATGGTATCCACTGTAGACTATTAAGTCCCTATGTTGTATGTACATGTGTGCTAAGTCACTTCAGTCATGTCTGACTCTGGAGTAGGTTGCCATGCCCTCCTCCAGGGGATCTTCCCATCCCAAGGATTGAACCTGTGTTTCTTAAGTCTAACCTTCATTGAGAGGCTGATGCTTTACCACTAGAGTTGCATGGGAAGCCTAAATCCCTATGCCATATGTTTCTTTCTCAAAGTGCTTAAAATCAGAATAAATTTAGATTAAGAGTTAAATAACATTCTGTAACACTAAAACAAAGACAGTGATCTCTAGATATGACAGAGGAAACTTAGAGAAGAATAAAAGGCTACTGAAAGGGTAACCACAAAGCCAAGCAGGTGGCCTCTGAACAGAATTTAATGACCCTTCTCCTGGAATGCAATTTTTCACCTGTCCTCAAAAGTATGGGCTAGGTGTCCTCTCCTCTGGAAGGCTGTTCCAGGAAACTCCATTCAAAAGCGACACTCTTCTGTGCTCCCATATAACCTGACTCCACTTCTTTGTCTGGTTGTATTCTCATCTCCCTCATTTCATCCTTGGACACTGAGTAGTTCGTCTTTGCTTCCTTTCTCAAGCTGCTCTTTCAGGTCTCCTCTTGCCCCTCTCCACCTTCATACTTCATATGAGATTCCATATATAATGTATTCCTAATTTGTGATTCCCATATGCAAAATAATTTAAGAAAAAATCAGAGTATATTGGCTGTTTCAATGAAGCGGTCCAATGTGTGGTGCTGGTGTGAGCAACAGCTAGTTCCAGTCAAATTATGATGTCAGGCTTCATTGTGCTTTTGTCTGCCTCCTCTTTCTCCCATTTGTTCTCCTCCCCTTTTATCAACTTGTTTTCTCTTTCTTGCTCTGAGTCTCTCTCACTCTTTACCCCTACCCAGTTTCACCTTTCTTTCTTCTGTCTTCATCCTCAAGAAAAGTTTTGTCATGTAGCTCAATGATGTTTCCATTAACTTTGTGCTTACTGCATCCTTCCAGCCAAGTTTCTCTTCCTAGCATTCTAGACCATCTTATAAGGGATTCACTCTGTCCCTGGTTATATTGTGGGACTACCCCACAGTGAATCATTTTGGCCAGTCTTGGTAAAGCCTCTTCATTTGTCAGTTTCAGTCACATGACTGATGAGCTCACGAGACACACATGGAATAATAGAAAGGAATTTTCAAAATGGAAAATTTTCAGTACAGACTGAAAAGTAACAGACGACCAGTAAGAACCACTGTTTACTGACTCATAAGCAAAAACCCAACTAGTTCCTGGTTCACCCTTACTCCCCTTTGATATCCTCCTCTGTGTGCTTATGTCCCTACATCTCTGGCTTTCAGCGTTTGTGAAATACACCAACCCATGAGTTGTCTAGAACCTCTTTCCATGGTAAACTTACCTGTTCCCCCAACTCTTTCAAAAATACTTTTCCAATTATTTTAACTTTATGTTAAAAGATCAGTTCCTCAAGCTGGACCATGAGGATTCCATCTGACTTTCTCCAGTGGCTGCTGCGTACTCTTCCCATGCTAGTTTACTGTACAGAATTACTTGTAATTTCCCAAAAGCTACTCCATGGTCTTGTCTCTACATGTGCTGCCTTCTCCTTCCTGACTGCTCTTTCTTGACAGTCCTTCAAAGGCCAGCCTAGTAAACTGTCCTGACAAACTCTGTTCTAAATTTTGAGACACCCTTTGGTGCTTCCATGTGACCTGATTTCTCTCTTCAAACTGGTTGTGTTTCTGTCTCCTTCACAAAAATAATGAGCTTCAAGAGAACAAGCACTGTCTCTTTTTTCTCCTCAGGCTTTAAAAGGACCAGAGTTCATTATACATAGTAGGCATGCAAATTTTGGTTAATGAATACATAGTCACATTTAATCTTCCCCATGACCCTGTGTGACTGATGTTCTTCGCTGGTGGTGCTAGTGGTAAAGACCCACCTACCAGTGCAGGAGATGTAAAAGGTGTGGATTCGATCCCTGGGTTGGGAAGATCCCCTGGGAGAGGACACGGGTAACTACTCCAGTATTTTTACCTGGAGAATCCCATGGACAGAGGAGTCTGGGTGGCTACAGTCGGTAGGGTCACAAAGATTTGGACATGAATGAAGCTACTGACCATGTACACATGCACTCACTACAGAAAATACAAAATTATATAAAATATAAGGTAAAATGAGCTTATACTGTGCAGATATAATCACTGTTGACATTTCGGTGCATTTCTTTCTAACCATTCTGTTTGCATAAAATTAAAAAAAAAAAAAAGATTGCAGTTATATGCTATTCATTTCCTGGGATGGTTTTCCATCCTCTCTTTTATACAGTGCAGGGTCCAATCTCAATCTTGTGTTTCCATCCTTTTGAAAATGCTCATCCTCCTTTATAAGGCACTCACTCTTTCTCCTGCAGCACATTCTTCTGGGCTCTCTCAGCCAATAACTCAGTTTCTGTTCCTTTGTGATTCTTTCTGTGAGACCCTCAAATTCGGTTATCTATTACTTCTCTGTGCCGATTGACTACCTGGGACATGTATCTCTTGTAACATTTAGACCTTTTATTTTAATTATGTGCTCACTGGATGTTTTACCTGTTCGATACAGCACCCTACTTTTGCCTCTCATCCTCCTCTGTTCCTTGTGCTCCCTTCTTGACCCTTCCCACCCTCATTCTTCACTTGTAATCTGACATATATCATATACTCAGTATGTGATTACAAATGAATGAACCATGCCATGAACTTTTAGTCCTGTATCTGATACAGACGAGCAAAGAGAGGCATATGCAAGTTATGTCAGTTGCTCAAGGACACACTGATACGCTGCTTTCATTTTCTTGAAGGAGAAAAAAAATCAATAGCCTGCAATGTCTTTCAAATAAATTAAACACTCATGAACCAGTTTTACATCTGGAGTAGATATTTGCAATATTGATGTTTCAAAATGAAATTGAGCATTACCCCATCACCAGAATGTCTTAACACCAATGAGTTAATGCTTCCATCAGCCATGAGCTGTAGCTAAACTTCCCTGAAAACTGGCTTCATTTCAGTGGCAGCTCTTCCAACCACCAACTCATCTCGTAACAATGTAGAGGCCACGCAGAGTGGTTTGCATCACTGGCCAGGTGTGCTAGTTTTGTTGAGACTGACAGAGGGACCAAGGAGAAGAGAGTTCTTGTAGGATAGACGTTTTGTTTGCATTGCTCCTCTCTCCCCCTTCCTCCTCCTCCTGACTTCTCACTGCTGAACTGTGATTGTACCATCTTCTCCTTGAGAAACTCAGTCAGGAAAGTAAAAGCACCCACTCGTGTAGATAAAGAGCTTGTTCTCCCAAAGTCATTCCAGCAGTGCACAATGGAGCTTGCTGTAAACACAAGAGCAACGTGATCTGTCGGCAAACATCATCCAGATGCTACTGTCTGTGCTTTTGGGTTGTTTTCTTGTTGGTGTATTTGGAAAAGAAAAGACACTGCATTGGGGTACACGTGTCTCTTTCCCTTCTGGTTTCCTCAGTGTGTATGCCCAGCAGTGAGATTGCTGGATCATAAGGCACTTCTATTTCCAGTTTTTTAAGGAATCTCCACACTGTTCTCCATAGTGGCTGTACTAGTTTGCATTCCCACCAACAGTGTAAGAGGGTTCCCTTTTCTCCACACCCTCGCCAGCATTTATTGCTTGTACACTTTTGGATCGCAGCCATTCTGAGTCGCCACTCCAGGTTCGATGCACGGTACTGGATGCTTGGGGCTGGTGCACTGGGATGACCCAGAGGGAGAGGAGGGGAGGGAGGAGGGAGGAGGGTTCAGGATGGGGAACGCGGGTATACCTGTGGCAGATTCATTTCGATATTTGGCAAAACTAATACAATATTGTAAAGTTTAAAAATAAAATAAAATTTAAAAAAAAGAAAAAAAAAGACACTGCAATAAAGAAAAACAAGAGGTACATGGGTTTTGCTCATCCAGTAATAACTAATAGAAAATTGTAAGCGAATTTCCCTGAAAGCAACTGGAGAGAGATTTTTACAGTTGTGTGAGGAGAGAGAAGGCACACACTGACAGAGCTAATTATTAGAATCTGAGCACTCAATGCTGCATTTCCTATTCAGACAGGGTATCATTTTAACCCATGAGAAGAAAATAAACTCCTTGGGATGATTTGATTTGTCAATCCAGGTCATCTGTTAAGTCTGTCAATGATGTTTATTGAGTGTCTACTGTATACACAGATGGGAAGTCCAGGAACATTTCATCAGTACGGTCACTTAGTACTACTGTATATGTTCCCAAATATGAGTTCAGGAGAGTTCTCTCAGACTATTCTTCAGTGGGGCCCAGCTAGAACCAGCAATATTCCCCTCAGACCCTTTGCATGCAACATAAAATAAACTGAGTGACCAAAAGGGCAATTCAAAGAATCTGCCTGCAGTGTGGGAGACCTGGGTTTGATCCCTGGGTAGGGAAGATGCCCTGGAGAAGGGAATGGCAACCCTTGCCTGGAGAATCCCCATGGACAGAGAGCCTGGCAGGTTACAGTCCATGGGGTCACAAAGAGTTGAACACAACTGAGCAACTGAACACAATGCAACATAACATTGTCATGCTTAGTTTGTGTAACTAGTACCTAGGAGTGAGGAACAATTATACCAATGTTTTTCAGATTTTGGATTGCCAAGTCCATACCCCATATTTCTGAATCTAATACTCACCCAGTGATGTAGATGTAGCTGTTCCAGGACTTGTTCCAGGACTTCCCATCTGGAGTCACACTGTTCAATGTCATCTCCCACAAAAAGTTTTCTACAGCATGTAAACAGTCACAGACAGTGTCACCTTGCTCATACACTTAACTTCCTGTCATTTCTTTTTTCTTCACTAATCAAAACATTATGCAGGGCAATAAAAATTAAGTATAATATCTTCCTAGTTAGCTCACCCATTCCTAGACATAATTTCTCAGGACCCAGTACAATCATATGGTTTAATTATAGTTAGCAAGGCAGACTGAGTGTCATTACATTCATTTGCTCACATGACCACTTGTTTAATCAACATATATTCTTATACTTGTCATAGTCAAATCCTGTGCTAGGAACTGGGGATACATACACAAGAAAGGCATAAACAGTTCTGTTAGGGGATCAAAATCTAGAGGGGGAAATCAAGCAAATACAAAGCTGTCAGCTACAGTGGATCATTGGTGGCAGCAAACACAAAGGAGGAGCTCTCCTTCCAACCAGACTGGAGAGAGGGTCAGGCAGTGTTTCAGAGTAACTCATGTCTGTGCTCCCTTGGAGAGGATGAAAGCCCATGGATTTAAGGGGTGCAGTGCTTAGTTCCCAGAATGATGGTAATGCTAGAGATGAAAGAGTATATTTTTTAACAATGACCCTTCTGTGATGAAAATGAATAGGTTAGGAGCACTTGCCTTAGGGATCAGCCTTCTGAGTTCAAATGTTGTCTCGGTCACTTGATACCTGTGTGACACTGGTAAGTTACTCAATTTCCCTAAGTCCCATTTTTTTCATTTGTAACATGTGAATAATAATAATAATTGGATTCTGTTGAGAATCAAGTTCAAGATAATGTGTTTAAAATCCCTAGTACACTGACTAACCTATACGTAGACAGCATAGACAGTACTCTTAGTTTCTTGCCTCACCAAGTGCCATGTGGGATCCTAGTTCCCTAACCAGGGGTTGAACCCACACTCCCTGCATTTGAAGCCAAGAGTCTTAACCAGTGGACTGCCAGGGAGGTCAGACAGTACTCTTTAAATAAGAATGGAAATGGTAATGAATATCTAATGAACTCAGCACAGCAAGTTATAGCCCTACACTTATGGGAAGAATTTGAAAGGTAAGATATGATAACCGGAATAGAAAATGAATTTTCACAGCAGCCTTGCTCATCACACTCCTAGAATATCTATACATTTCTTTTGTAAACTAAATTCTATGTGTATGTGTGTGTATGTGTGTTTTAGTTGCTCAGTCATGTCCAACTCTTTGTGATGCCATGAATCCTAGCCCATTAGTCTCCCTGTCCATGAAATTCTCCAGGCAAGAATACTGGAGTCGGTGGCCATTTCCTTCTGTGTGCTGTGCTTAGTCACTCACTCATGTCCAACTCTTTGTGACCCCATGGACTATAGCCTGCCAGGCTTCTCTGTCCTTGGGGATTCTCCAGGCAAGAATACTGGAGTGGGTTACAATGCCCTCCTCAAGAGGATCTTCCCAACCCAGAGGTTGAACCCAGATCTCCCACATTGCAGGTGGAATCTTTACTGTCTGAGCCACAAGAGAAGCCTAATTTCCTTCTATACAGCCCTCTAAATATTTGTTAAAATTTTGGTCTCAAAAGAGAACACAGGAAAGTTTTATCCAGCCCTTTCAATGTCAGTAGAAGTAACCCAAGGCTCAAGAAATTTAGGTGGCTTGGTCAGCCATTTATAATAGGACATAGGCTTCTTGAAGACTAGAGTTGCATTTGCTCACACTGTAATCCTAGCTCTTAACATGAGCCTCAGACACGAAAGTTGGCACAACACTTATTCATGAGCACTGAGTGAATGAACAATTCAAGGCTTTGTTTCATTTTTTGTTTTTTAAATTCTTATGGCTCATATTGTCAAAAACTCAATCCATCTTAACCATGTGTCTTAGACAAAGATAAAACTTATGATATGTAAAGAGATCACATGTATTAAAATGTTTTTTCCTTGTGCACACTTTTAATTCTTTAACGCAGTTGCAAAGATTCCTGCATAAAAAGGCTTCTATCTACAATTTTATTTAAATTTCTGGACTACAGTTAAACCTCATGGAAGTGAGTTATTCCTAATATTTTCTGCATATTTTTTCTCTAAGATCAATAAGAAATAGTTTGCCGAATTTTTATTGATTAAGTAAACATGGTTGACTCTGCTCTTTTCAATTGCCCTTATCTTACCATTCCTGATATAGAAGCCAGGGCATTCATAAGTTATTGACTTAAGTTATTGGCTTTCAATGGGCTCACCATTGAAAGGAAATGCATGCCTATCCTGATCAAAATATATCCAGAGCCTCAAGCTCTCTCCTGCGTTCTTTTTCTACTCTTTGCTTCCCTCATATTTTCAGACTTGATGACCCTTTCATATGATCTTTGTCAATAAAAGATGGTTTATAACCTGACCACTTTCAATTTACCTTGATTAATGGTAATTTAATTTACCATGAAATTTACCATTTAATTTACCATGAAATTAAAAGATGCTTGCTCCTTGGAAGAAAAGCTATGGAATAAAAGCTTGGGAGAAAGGTTATGACCAACCTAGACAGCATATTAAAAAGCAGAGAGATTACTTTGCCACCAAAGGTCCATCTAGTCAAAGCTATGGTTTTTCCAGTAGTCATGTATGGATGTGAGAGTTGGACTATAAAGAAAGCTGAGCACTGAAGAATTGATGCTTTTGAACTGTGGTGCTGGAGAAGACTTTTGAGAGTCTCTTGGATTGCAAGGTGATCAAACCAGTCCATCCTAAAGGAAATCAATCCTGAATATTCATTGGAAGGACTGATGCTGAAGCTGAAACTCCAATACTTTGGCCACCTGATGCAAAGAACTGACTCATTGGAAAAGACCCTGATGCTGGGCAAGATTGAAGGCAGGAGGAGAAGGGGATGACAGGATGAGATGGTTGGATGGCCTCATCAACTCGGACAGGTGTTTGAACAAGCTCTGAGAGTTGGTGATGGACACGGAAGCCTAGAGTGTTGTAGTTCATGGGGTGGCAAAGAGTTGGACACAACTGAACAACTGGACTGAACTATAACCTGGCATGACCCTAAATTAAACAATAATGGTCTCTCATTTTAAGGTAAATTGACAAATTTTTCTCAATATTTTTTTTCAACCATAAGTTGGTACCATGGATGTAAGGTGTTCCTCTGATAGTAGAAAACTTATTTTGCTTTACCATGAATGTTATAAGGTTTTTGATTCTACAGGGCCCTTTGTGGTATGTGATAATTTTTGTAAGACATTGGTCTGTTTGTGATTCAGTTAATAAGAAAAGTATAAGATCTGGATAAGCACTTACCAGGGTTTCAAATCATTTTCCCACTGTAGAGCCTCCCAGTTGGTGTGTTCTTGATTGAGACATGTAATCATTTTCAGCTCCACCATTAACTGAAGCTAGTTTTGATTCAGTAATAAAGAAGCATTCTCCAATATTTCACCTGATGAAAATGGAATCTTCAGCTCCTGATTGCCCAGAATCAAGATACTGGAGTTCTGGAGTTTTATGAAAATATTTCACGAGTTTTGGCATTTATCATTATGTTTTATGAGGTGAAATTTTTACTAGTAGGTAGTTAGAGCAAAAGGATGAAATAGGTCAAAAAAAAGCAAAGCTCTGTGAGTGACAGTAAATGGATTTTAAATTAGAATTTGATAATTTCATTAATTTTGGAAATGGGAAAGTAAGTGCAATGTCTTAATACATTTAGTCAAAATTATCTACTGCTACCCCTTGCTGCTGCAGTTAGTGATGGAGTCTCCCTTTTGTGGGTAAGCATAACAGCCATTAATTTTAATGAGAGTAATGTTTTTATTTTAATGTGGGGATTTGTTGGAGTGAGCATGCCAAAAGCTTGCACTGGCCTGAACTAAATGATAAAAGCATCATCTTCCAGGTCAATAAAGCACTAATCAGGAGGTCTCTGTGTACAAAGATGCTATAAGCAGTGATTACCAAGGAGTTATTAAGTCAATAAGAAAATCCCTACTTTACAAATGAGTGACACTGATACTAAGCAACAGGTCAACTCTCAGAGTCTCCAATATTTCAAAGCCTGTCCTTATTCCCATTAGGAAAGACAGACCTGATTCTGTACAGCAATCGAATTCAAGAATTATTTCATCATAATGAGTAACACAGCATAAAAATATCCCTTCCCCTAATGGGAAGATAGCATACTGTTTGGTCTTTGTCATTTTGGGCTTCTCCTCACACCATGGGGTCCAGTACACTCTCCAGCTACTTTGACTCAAAACATCTAAGGTGGGGCCAGGAACAAGCATTTTAACAAGTACCTCAGAGGGATTGAATGCAAGTTTCTATACTATGAGTGATACTTCCAGTTGTGCCAGAATTATCCTTAGAATGCAAACATGATCGGCATCTCTCCTGCCACCCTACCCACCCCCAACTCTTCACCACACTCATAATCTTTCAGGATTAAAATTGACAAACAAGTCCTAATCTTAGAGGTTATAAGTTGGGTAGATCAAGATATGGTTAATTTGTTCTGCACATTAATTTTTTTTAGTATATTGCCAACATTTTAAAATTAGAGATATCACAGAAGGCCACAGATTAAAGGCTGTTCTTCAAATAGTATTCCAACATGGCTTGTCCAGGTTAAGGACATTTCTCTTCAAGTGGAACCCACTCTGTCTATTCATTAGTTTGAATCACTTCTGCTCAATGATACCAATCTGTCTTGCTAGCTATGATGTGATAGGCCAACTAATATACTTGAAATTTTGGGACTCCCCCATAAAATAACTTCCCCCCTCCCATAAAACACCTCCTTAAATGCTGACACAGAAATTTGGCCTCTAGCCAAAACAAATTTTTTTTTTCTTTTGCCTCAACATGTTTTGCTGTGCAAGTTTTAACTCTGCACCTTTCAACAAGTTTAGCATTGAACACCAAACCTCCATAATCCTATCCAGGGTAAACATATTTTATTTTTCCTGAAACTTAAATCAGAAATGATGCAATTTAGAGTAGTGTATTATTCTTCATTAACTTGCTATTACCATTGCTCACCACTTTTGAAGTCCATTCCTTAAATTCATTTACTTACATGAAAATGCTAAACTTTGAATTTTGCAGAACTAGGATCTAATTGCCTGTGTACTCCTCATGCCTAACCTCAAGCCAGGGACATGGGAGTTACATAAATATGTTGAAGATAGATGGATGAATGTCAGCAATATAAACATACTTGTTGGTAGCAGTAGCTTCTATGAGCTATCTTTTTATTATCATCATTTAATATGGCATTTGGGCTTCCCTGGTGACTTGGACAGTAAAGAATCTGCCTGCAATGTGGGAGACCTGGGTTTGATCCCTGGGTTGGGAAGATCCCCTGGAGAGGGGCATGGCAATCCACTTCAGTATTCTCTCTTGGAGAATCCCCATGGACAGAGAAGCCTGGTGGGCTACAGTCCTGCAAAGAGTTGGACATGACTAAGCAACTAAGCACAACATAGCACTATATGGTCTTGAAGAGTTATATAAATAAGTTTTAGTCAGTGATGAGAAAAATTAAGAAGGTAACTTTGTCTAGTATGCTAGTTAGTCACATCATCTGGACACTCATGCAAACAAATCTGAAACCAGATTTGAAGAAACTGTAACCTATTTATATTATCTGACATGTGAGACAAAGAACAGAGATGCAGAACCTAAGAGAATGAACAGAAATTAGGTTGTCAATAAATATTTGTTGAATGATTCAACAAGTGGATACATAAATGAATGAATTTGAAGGTGATTGTGATTCCAGACTTCAGGGGCTTACATGCTTAGTGGGGGGCTCAGTGTTGAATAACGTGCCTGTCTATGTAGGAGATGCAAGTTCTATCCCTGGGTCAGAAAGATTCCCTGAAGAAGGAAATGGCAACCCACTTCAGTATTCTTGCCTGAAAAATCCCACGGACAGAGGAACCTGGTGTTCTACAATCCATGGGATCACGAGAGTCGGACATGACTTAGTGATTAAACAACAACAACAATAACATACTTAAGGAGGACATGATTAGGGCTACCATGGCCAACTGTGCCAACTATCAATAAGCGTCCTCCTTTGGTTCCAATAAATCATATAACACAACCTCTTCAGACAGATAAATTATAAACTTGCTTCTTGTTGAACTAATTAGATCCAGCCCTATGCCAAGCAGCATTAACTAATAACTAGGGCTGCATTCAGATATCTATTCATATTAGAATCTCGCACAGGGCATGACCTCTATAGCTGTACGCAGTAGTCCTATGCGTTCATAAAAACAACTGACACTAATCTTCTGTGATGAGCACAGGCACTTGAGTGTGTCTCAGAAGGCAAGGAGAGTTTAGAAGAGGAGGCTCTCTATGGAGGTCAAGTTGTCAGTGAAGCTACAGAGGCAGAGCTGAGATCTGAAACTAGTTGTATAAGATTGGGAGAGACCAGGCAGTCTCAGGACACTGGGAAGGGCATTCCATACCCAGAGGCTCAGCAGGTACTTACACACTGGGCTGTTTAGAGGACTCTTGCTGAATGAGTGTATGAGGATGCGCAAGTCCAGAGAATTATAAGTACATGTTATAGGAGATAAAGCACACAAACAAGAATCAGGTGAAATAAAACAACAATAATAATATATTACTAACTGCTAATGAGCAATTATGGAGAAGGAAATGGCAACCCACTCCAGTACTCTTGCCTAGAAAATTCCATGGATGGAGGAGCCTGGTGGGCTACAGTCCATGGGGTTGCAAAGAGTCAGACACAACTGAGCGACTGAGTGAGCGAGTGAATGAGCAATTATAGATGCCAGGAAATATTCTAATCACTTTATATGCATCATGTAAATCATTCCTTTCAACAACCCCATGAAAGGTAGGATGATAACTACCTATAATCTAGTACTTTCTATGCATCATAAATGTTAGAAGCCTGTGAGTTAAGTTCTGTCGTTTCCTCTATTTCACAAAGGAACACATAACGCATTTTGATTTATCCCCACTTCCAACTTCAGACTCAAAGTGATAATGTTAGTGATTTGACTATGTTTATACAACTAATGGGGCTTCCTCAGTGGCTCAGATGTAAAGAATCTGCTTGCAATGCAGGAGATATAAGAGATATGGGTTCAATCCCTGGGTGGGAAGATCTCCTGAAGGAGGAAGTGGCAACCACTCCAGTATTATTGCCTGGAAAATCCCATCATCAGAGGAGCCTCATGGGCTGCAATCCATGGAATCGCAAAGAGTCGAACATGACTGAGAGACTGAGCACTGATTGACTCACTCTCTCACTCATACAACTATTAAGTAGTAGAAATAGATAGTTAATGGCTAGATCTCTGCCACTAGCAAATTAGACTAGCTCTTGTATTCAGAAGATAATTCACTGAGAAGCCTACAGTTTGACTTCATTAAATGAAGAATCTCCCCTGTCCAATCACCTGTAGCCAAGGTAAAGAACTCTCTGGTGCAAAACACCATTGCTGGGGAACAGGGCCTGCTGAGGAACAAAAGCACCATCATCAAAGTCAGTGAGGCAGATACTTCATACAGACTTGCAGTGGGTCCATAGTAAAGACAAGAAATCTGCTCTTCTTATTCTTTTGTTCTTATTAAGTTCCATGGATAATTCTGAGGGCCAGCTGTATTTGAAACCATAATTTTATAATATTGTAATGCAGCCCTACTAAAACACCCTCAATTTATATTTAAATGACTAAGTCAAACAAATTTACTTCAAGTTGAAGAAATAGCTCTTGTTAACCAGAAGGCTCATAAGTTTGGGGAAATAAAAACATGTATCCGGGAGAAGTAATAAATAAAAGTGCAGTAGCTTGTATTTAGGACACTAATAACCAAATATAAAGTGGAGTTTAAGGGAAACTAGAACATAAATTGATTGATAGAGATATCAGAGGTCTTCTACAAGTTCTAGCAGAAGTTAAATTTCTTTGAGGATTTCCAGAGAATAAAAAAATGCATAATATATTTGGATCTGTACAACAACCCTTCAAGATGTAAAAAGAAGGCATTGCTATTTCCATCTTGTGGATGAGCTCTCAATTTATATGACAGTCCCTAAGACTAGCAAAAGTAAGGGTGGCTCTCAGCATGTCAGATGTCAAATCTCTGCAGTCTCCACTCCTTCATGGTAACTCCTCTGCAGAAGAAGAAAGAGGAGGCTAAAAAGACTCCCTTAAACTTTTTCTCTATTTGGAGCAAAGCTACAATTGCAGAAGAAACATTAATGAACATGTCAAATTCCAAAGATAAGCAAACGTTAGTCCTTTAACACAGCTGAAAGCATGAATGAATGCTGTACAACTGGATGTCCTGAATACCTTAGCCAAACTATTGGATTTCAGGTCATTGAACTGATAAGCTTATTTTGAACTTAGTGAAATTATTAGGATACTTATTCACTCAATGGAAACATATTAAGACAAGACTTGGTTCCAGCTACAATACAAGATAGGGCTTCCCAGGTAACACTAGTGGTAAAGAGTCTGCCAGCCAATGCAGGAGACACAAGAGATGGCAGTTTGATCCGTGGGTCAGAAAGATCCCCTGGAGAAGGAAATGGTAATCCACTCCAGTATTCTTGCCTGGGAAATCCTATGGATAGAGGAGACTCGTGGGCTACAGACCACAGGGGTCACAAAGAGTCAAATATGACTGAGAATACACACAATACCAGATACTAAACATGATGGTCTATAATTCTAGATTTTGAAAGGAAAAGAGGTTAATTGAAGACACCACACACATATAAGTAAGTAGGTTTTCACAGCCCAGTGAGAAAAGAATCCTAACAGAGAGATACTTGGGCCAAGGCTTGCCTCATAAAATAGAAGAAGGGAGATCCTGAGCTGAATTTCAAACATGAGATCAGTTCAAGTCAACTCAAAAGGAGGAGGGAAAGCTCACCTTTGTAGACAGAGAAGGAGATACAAGAAAGAGAGAGAAGGTGTATTTGAGGAACCAGAAGAGGTGTAATCAATTGTTGCCTTCTTAAAGAGTCATAGAAATTTACATACACTCTCATATTTATTTCACAAGTATGTGATATCTACCACACACTTGCAGTGGGCACACTAGCCTGCACAGGTTTCGGAGAAGCACAGAACAAGTTTCAAACATACCAGAAATAGCACCTGTGATGAATGAGTGGCTGAGCCCTGTTTCCACACAGCATCTGACAAAGGGATTGCAATCAATACGGCTCTTGGAGTGGATACCACTTGCTTAATAGCACCTTTTCACCTCTCAGCAGCTAGAGGGGTAATGACCTATCACAGGAAGGGATACCTGGAGATCCTTGGGAAATGTTCGCTGCTTAAAAAAGCTGAGTCAGGAAGTTTGCAGCAAAAGGAGAAACCCATTGAATGGAAGGGGCTTCATGGACTCTGATTTTCACTCCTAACATGTGTCTTGGCCTGATGCAGTGTTGGAATGTGTTCCTAGGGAAAAGAGTCCTTCTACTACATTGTCACTGCAGTGTTGCTAGGCAGGATAGTCACTGAGGAATGTCCTAGCAGAGGGTGCAGAATCTGTATGGGTAGGGAAAACAAAGACATATGCTTTTATTCATTCTAGCATTTATAGACACACATATGGGAGAATTCCCACGTCTTGAGTTCTGGCTTTAAGTTCTAAAGGGACCAGAGAGTTTCATTCAAGAGCTCTGTATACATCTAATGAAAGTGAAAGAGGAGCGTGAAAAAGTTGGCTTAAAGCTCAACATTCAGAAAACTAAGATCATGGCATCTGGTTGCATCACTTCATGGTAAATAGATGGGGAAACAGTGGGAACAGTGGCTGACTTTATTTTCTTGGGCTCCAAAATCACTGCAGATGGTGATTGCAGCCATGAAATTAAAAGACGCTTACTCCTTGGAAAATTATGACCAACATAGATAGCATATTAAAAAGCAGAGACATTACTTTGTCGACAAAGGTCCATCTAGTCAAGGCTATGGTTTTTCTAGTAGTCATGTATGGATGTGAGAGTTGGACTATAAAGATAGCCGAGTGCTGAAGAATTTATGCTTTTGAACTGTGGTGTCAGAGAAGACTCTTGAGAGTCCCTTGGACTGCAAGGAGATCCAACCAGTCCATCCTAAAGGAGCTTAGTCCTGGGTGTTCATTGGAAGGACTGATGCTGAAGCTCAAACTCCAATACTTTGGCCACCTGATGTGAAGAGCTGACTCATTTGAAAAGACCCTGATGCTGGGAAAGATTGAGGGCAGGAGGAGAAGGGGACGACAGAGGATGAGATGGTTGGATGGCATCACTGACTCAATGGACATGGGTTTGGGTGGACTCTGGGAGTTGATAATGGACAGGGAGGCCTGGCGTGCTGTGGTTCATGAAGATGCAAAGAGTTGGACACAACTGAGCGACTGAACCAAACTGAATGAGCTGAGCATTGGTTTGATGCATAGTGAGGGAGAGCTATATGATGGCACCAAAAAATAAAAAATAAAAAAAATGTGTACTTGGGATACAGGTGGACAGGTTCCTTCTCAGTCTTTTGGGTGTGCCCCTTACTGTGCCTCAGTTTCCCTCTTTATAAAATGTGAATAATTATACCTCTCACATACTGCTGATAGGAGGATTTAATGATAGATCCTGATGAAATACTTGGTATAGTGCATGGCATGTAGAAAGTGCTTCATGGATGTTAAAATCTCCTACCACTATTCCGTTTTCTCCTTCTCTTCCTGCTTTTCCTTCTCTCCTTCTTCCACTCCACCTCTATCTATAAAACTCATTGGAAATAGTACATCAATAAAACCACTATTATGGAAAAGAGAAAGGTGTAATGGACATGGAATTTAGTGAGATTCCAAGTAGCAGAAGCCCAGAAAGTGGGAAAAAAGAGAGAGGGAGAGAAGGGTTGAAGAAAGGAGTGGAGAGGAGAAGTGAGGAGAGGGAGAAAGGAATGGAGAGGAGAGAAAAGTGGATTGATAAGATTGATCCAATTCTTATTTTCTATAATTATTCCCTATAGCAAAAATTATTTTTTTCTTCCTTCTCCAAATATTCACTGAGACATTTTCATGATCAGAACTGTAATAAAGTCTTAATTTGCAATGATGAATTTGTCACAATTTGGCCTTGTGGACTAGTTGGGAAGACAGCTAAGAAAATAGACTGTTTAGTACTTAGGGAGGAATGCATGTGTTAGAATGCAACGTGTGATGAGAACATATAAAGAAGGAACATGAGCAATTCCTGGGCCACCAAGGAAGAAAGTAGCATCTTAGGCAGCATCAGGTGTGTTAGTTGCTCAGTTGTGTCCAACTCTTTGCAACCCCATGGACTGTAGCCCTCCAGGTTCCTCTGTCCATGGGATTCTCCAGGCAAGAATACTGGAGTGGATTGCCATTTCCTTGTCCAAGGCAACATCAGAGAACTGGTGTATTTTGGCCAAATGAATGGTCAGGTGTCAGGGACTGGATTGGATTTTGGGTGATTGGCTATGTGAAGTTGGACAGACAAGAGGACATGCATTGCTGTCATAGGATGGAAGACGTGTGGCATAACAAGGCAGTGGAGTAGAACACAAGGAGTTGTGAATGATTGGTGAGCCAAACAATGAGCAGAGCAGGAAGGCTTAATAAGACAGTTTTAGAAGCTTGGGATTTGCACTGACTTGGAAGTGCAAATGTAGACTTGGAAGATTTTAATCAGAGTAATGACACAGTCAGATTGCTTCTCAGATGACATAGATCACTGGTGTACTCTGAAGAAGAGAGAACTACACAGGACATGTTTTGGAAATTTTTCAGATAAAAGTTTTTGGTGGTCCATACTTGGGAGGAGGTGGTAAAAAGACTGTTCATAGATAATTTCATAGACCAATCAGTACATGGAGAGGAGTACATGTGTTAGAATGTGACATGTGTGAAGAGAACAAGTTGCAAAGAAGGAAGAATGGCAGATGACTTAAAGTGCATGTGTATGTTTCTAAGACAAATTTAGAGAGAAAAGAATCAAGATATCAACTTTTACTGGGGAGCTATGAATAAGAACAATTGTTAAAATTAGAGTATTAAGAGAGTGAATCAAGTTTCAGCAGATGTACTCTAATGATGGAAAAGATCTTTATAAAATAATAATTGTCCTAGAATATCTTAGAGTATAATGAACAGAAGTTTGGAAACTCAGACACAGAGCTTAGGATCCTTCCCCTTTCTCATTCCCAATTCTGTATTTTATCCAAAAAGCTAGAATGTTCAAATTTGTATTTGTTTTGACCTAATTGATGGTGATCTCAGTGTTTCCAATAGTCTTTGAAAATGTCTAGAAAATTCTCCAAATTAGGGCTTTAGATAATCCATCTTGCACAGTCTTTAATTCAATGGAGCTCTGAATGAATACCAATTCCCAAAATAATTTGCAATGCTAGGAGCTATGACCTTACTTTGAAATCACAAATATAGTTTTCTTTCTTATTTATTTGCAAACACTATAAAAAATTCTCTGAAAAGTGGAATTTTTGGTACTCAAAAATGCTTTGTTCAGGCCTTTTACAACATTTATTTAAGTGTGGCTGGGTAATACTTCTTTTTATTTCAGGCCTAAATTACTCTGATCTTGCACTCTCCATGGCCCATAAAACTTCTGAACACAGAATAAAGGAAACGGTCATTCATCAAGCTACCTAGGGAAAAGGGAAGAGGTTGCCAAATTATTTCTCCAGTCTACATTAACGCTGACTGTCCAAATCATGAACTTTTAACTATGTTTCTATTCTTGCATTCAGAGGTCATTTTTATATAACAACTTCTAACAATTTGAAAAATAAATCTTCACCATGGCCTTTGTGGAAGATAGAGGCAAGAAAAATTAAAACAAATATCACCTGCTAAAATAAGTACATGTTTTTATCTGGTAACAGATGTGTTCTCTGTTTCTCTGAATAAGGTCCCCAAGTCCTGTCCTAGATTTTCTTAAAATATATTCAACAAAAAAAAATATATTCAACTATGTGTACCACAGCAGAGGATTTCAAGGTTAATAATAGGATCTCTCTATTTTAGTTTTTTAATTAATGCTAAGGGTAATGTGATGATTTGCTGTAACAGTGCTTTTTGAAATTTAATAATTAAAATACTATATGTGAAGGAGAGATATGGATAAAAAATATGGTTTGTGAAAATGTCTAACAAAATACTTGTCACCTGATATTAATATTATAATATTAATATTAACAATCACAATTATTATAATAGCAGCTTGTATCAGGAACTTAGTTGTGATGCTTTATTTAATATGTCAACTTTACTGGGCTCCTAGATGCTGAGATATTTGGTCAAACACTATTCTGAGTGTATTGATGAGGGTGCTTTTGTATGAGATTAACATTTGAATCAATAGACTGAGTAAAGTGCATTTCCCTCCTTAATATGGGCAAGCCTAACCCAATCAGTTGAAGACCAGAATAGAATAAAAAGCCTGAATGGAAGGAACTCCTGCCTGACTTCCTTTGAGCTGGAATAGTATTTTGTTTTTTCCTATTTTTGGGACATGCATTTTATTTAATAACCAGAAATTCATTAGGCTTCTTCCATATTACATGCATGTTTCTAGCATGGAAGCAGAGCAAGTGATGTGCAGGTAACTGTTTAAAAACAAGTTCCCCAGGAAAAAAAAATTATTTATAGTTTTGCTGAGTCTTATATAAATATTCCTAACATGATGATTTTAAACTACTGGTATAGTATCAACTGGTTCGTAAAATTCCTGGAAGTTTACTAATCCACTGTGATGTACTTGAACAAGCCAGGTCTAGCACACCATTGACCCAAGTGTGAACAAAGCAGACAAGAGCCTTTCCCTTTTGGGAGAGCCTTTCCCTTTCTAAGAGAGAGAAAAATAAAATAAGCCCACATCTAAATTAAACACACAAGAAAATACGAGGTAGTGATCATTTCTATGAAGGTGGTTGGGACGGAAAGAACAAAATGGTGAAAGTAAGAAGAAGCTCTCAGAAGTGAAGACATAAATAGTTAATCTGGAAGAAGAGAAAAGCTCTTGTTCTGAAAATAGTGTATTTTATTGTATTTCCAGAAAGGAGCACAGCCACTTTAAAGGCCCTAGTGTACACCAAAATGGGGAAACCTGCTGGGTAGTCCCCTTCTTGCTCCATAGTTACTTACGTACAAGTGTTTCTTCACTGCTTCATAATGCATATTTAGTTCCTTAAAAGCATGACTCAACTGTGATTCAAGTGAGTTTACTTCTTTTGTCAGGCAGAACACTTCAATACTTTCTGGATAAGGAAATGTAGAATTCCAAGATTTAGTATGCGGATCTAAGATCATTTTTGGTGGTACCTAAACAGGAATTTGTTTAAAGTAAATCATGGTTCAAAATATAGTATGTTTTTCTTTTGATTTTCCTTCAGTTATCCAAGGAAAAAGTCTTAGTATGTTGGAAACAACTCTTCAGCCACTTCAGGATTTACTCATTATACATTAAAAAAAGACTAAAATTTTCATTCAGATCCCTAAGCAAATTGATCACCTTAACAAAAATGTTTTGCTTTTGTTGAATTTATGTTTCTATTGTTACATTTCTGGTGTAAAGCAAGTTTTACCTTGTATTCTACTTTCAGTGTTGATTTAATTTAGTTTGATTTTAAATAAATCTAATTATGTAATTGTATAAAGAAAAAATAAGTAAAAATGGTACAAGTAGATGTAGAAAAATCATGAAGTTAATACATGAATGTTTGAGGTTTAGCAAACTGTCTGAATGACTAGATCATTCTTTGATATTGCCCTATGTGGGCAAAGTGTATGATCTGAAAATGTCCCTGAAATTCACTTCTGAAAATACCCATGCATTGACTAGCAAATTCAAGATCTTTAATTTACATGAGGTGCTTTCCAAGTGACTCAGTGGTAAAAAATCTGCCTGCCAAGCAGGAGACGTGGGTTTAATCCCTGGGTCAGGAAGGTCCCCTAAGAAGGAAATGGCAAACCACTCCAAGTATTCTTGCCTGGTAAAATCCCACAGACTGAGGAGCCTGGCAGCCTACAGTCCACCAGGTTGCAAAAGAGTCTAACACGACTGAATGACTGAGCAAGAACATGAGAAATTTACATGAGATAATATAGGCTAAATGATTGAAGCAATCTGACCAAGTGTCTAAATCAGCTTGGGCTGCTACAACAAATTACCATAGACTGGGTGTTTTAACAAACACACATTTCTTTCTCACATTTCTGGAGCCTGGAAGATCCAAGATCAAGACACGAACAGATTAACTGTTCAGTGAGGACAGTCTTCCTGGTTTACAAAAGGCCATCTTCTTGTATCCCAACATGGTAGAGAATAGAGGGTGACACCGAGTTCTCCTGCTGCTTCTTACAAAAGCACCAATCACATTTATGAGCACTCCACCCTCATGACCTAATTATCTTCCCACCTCCTATTACCATCATACCTCAACATATGGATTTTGAGGGGACATACACTTTCAGCTTACAAGTGCCATAATTCAACATAGAAAGTCCTATTTCAATCTGATGCTCATCCTACCTAAGACATTGTTTCCTTTCCAAAAACACTTTCACTTTTCCCTTTGTGTCTTTGTTTCAAAGACAGACTGTTGTATCCATAGGCAAACTAAATTATCTGAATCAGCAGATCAGCTTTTGAACCAAACTGGAGTAGCTCAGTTTGGTGACTGTTTCAAAGTCAGACTGTTGTATCCATAGGCAAACTAAATTATCTGAATCAGCAGATCAGCTTTTGAACCAAACTGGAGTAGCTCAGTTTGGTGACTGTTTCAAAGTCAGACTGTTGTATCCATAGGCAAACTAAATTATCTGAATCAGCAGATCAGCTTTTGAACCAAACTGGAGTAGCTCAGTTTGGTGACTGTTTCAAAGTCAGACTGTTGTATCCATAGGCAAACTAAATTATCTGAATCAGCAGATCAGCTTTTGAACCAAACTGGAGTAGCTCAGTTTGGTGACTGTTTCAAAGTCAGACTGTTGTATCCATAGGCAAACTAAATTATCTGAATCAGCAGATCAGCTTTTGAACCAAACTGGAGTAACTCAGTTTGGTGGAATGCCCATAGATTTTTGTTTGTTTGTTTTTTCTACCTTTGAGAGGAAATTGACCATGGCTAAGAATTAATTTCCTACTGGCATTCACCCTGGAACTTGTTATCTAGAGCTGCCCATGTGTAAGAATCAGCCCATGTATACCTGTGATGGATTCATTTTGATATTTGGCAAAACTAATACAATTATGTAAAGTTAAAAAAAAAAAAAAAAAAAAAGAATCAGTCCAGTGGTAAATCAGTACAGTGATCCCTTGTATCCACAAGGTATTGGTTCTAGGACCTCCTTCAGATACAAAAATCCACTCTCTGGATGCTCAAACCCATTATATAGAATGGCAAATATTGTAGTATAGTATAGTATAGTATAATATACACATCCTTTTGTATACTTTAAATCATCTCTAGACTACTTATAATTCCTATTACAACTTAAATACTGTATAAATAGTTGTAAATACGAGGTAGATACTAAGTAAATTGATTGCAACAAATACAAGTTTTGCCTTTTGGAACTTTCTGGAAAATGTTTTTCTGACTATTTTGTAACCATGATTGGTTGAATCCATGGATGTGGAAGGTGAAGGTGAAGTCGCTCAGTCGTGTCCGACTTTTTTCGACCCCATGGACTGTAGCCTACCAGGCTCCTCCGTCCATGGGATTTTCCAGGCAAGAATGCTGGAGTGGATTGCCATTTCCTTCTCCAGGGGATCTTCCCAACCCAGGAATCGAACCCGGGTCTACCGCATTGCAGGCAGACGCTTTACCGTCTGAGCCACCTGGGAAGCCCATGGATGTAGAACCCACAGACAACCAACTGTACATGCTTTCTGAAGCCGCTCATCTCATGGGTCAAACTGGATTATACATTTGAAACTACTCTGTGTTTTCTTTAATCATGTTTTCAATCTTGCAGATCTCACTCTGTTCTTGAGTTTCAGCTGTTCTTGTAGAGGACAACTTAACACTCAGGTAGCACGCGGAGCCCTCAAAGTGAAGTGCTTACTCGGTGCAGCCTATATTTTACACAGTGCCATCTCATCTACATTCTCCAAATGCAGTGAAATCACTCATGTGATTTGGCAAAAGAAATAAGAAACTTAAGTTTGTTAATAAGTTTTTTTTATTTCTCCTTTATAATAAACTAAGTGGACAAAATATCAGATTCAAGCTTTAATTCCAGTCCTCCCAGTCCCCCAAATTTGAGATCCTGCTTATTTTCTTTTCTTTTTTTGTGCCTCTATCTTTTCTCATCTACACTAGGTAAATACTTACCATAAGTAATATACTGAAGATTTGGAGCAGTGCAAATTAGATGGAATATATAAATATAAATTAAAGCTGAAAATACAGTTAACCCTTGAACAATGTGGGGTTAGGGGCACCACTGATCCCAGCAGTCAAAAATCTGATTAATACTTTATAGTCTGCCCTTTGTATCTGCAGTTTAATAGCTGCACATTCAATTAACCTTGGATTGTGTAGTACTGCAGTTTGTATTTATTTTTTTTAAAAAATCCATGTACAAGTGGACCTGCACAGTTCAAACCCATGTTGTTCAAATGTTGACTGTATTATGATATTCAGTTAAAAATTACTGTAAGAAACCAAGGTTTCAGCCAGAAGTATATGTGGTAAAATGATTCTGTAATCAGACTGTACTCTCTTCTAACCCCTTAGCACTGTATAGTTAGTAGCAGCAGCAGTAGTGAAAGTAGTATTAATACCATAGAACTAGTGACCACAGCACCTAATATTTATTGATTGTTATGACCACTATTTTAATGTTACTACATGATAATATGATTCTACCATCTGCTAGCAGTCAGCTTGCACACTTCATATAATCTCTCAAAGTTTTAGCTCTTCTTCTATAAAACACAGATGATGCTAGTACCCCCTGCATGAAGCTGACTTGATTTAATTAGTTAATACACCTAAGACTGTTCTGACACGTAAGAGGTATGCAGTAAATGGTAATTAATAACTAACTAAGAGACTGAAACAGAATCTTTGTTAATAAATTTGTCTACAGTCTGTTTTCATCACAATAACTTTTTTGATGCATCTATTATATGTTGTTAAATGAAATTGTTAAAAATCAGAGTGACTAACTGGAGGAACCTAGATTCAAACCCATATCTGTCTGAACACAGAGCCTGAGGGTTAAACCCTTGAACTCTTCTGGTTGCATAGGTCATGAGTTATTCTCCTTAGCTCTAAGTCCACAAGACATAAAAAGTTATGGAAAGCAAGAGAGATGGAGTCTCAATGACCTCTATATGTCATCATTAGTAATTTGGGAACACCTAACTTGAAAGCAGTGGGTCACTAAAAGTGAAAAAACAAACAAACATTTTTATGTTGAGTATCTCCTAACCAAATATTTCTAAATCTGACCTATTGTTAATTTAAAGATCTGCTTAGTGAAAGGAGCTCTGAGACGAGTCATATCATGTAGAATAAGCATCGTGCCAGAGGGCATATTTCTGCATGAATTCCCTCAATGGCTGGCGTCTGTAGTCCTCATCCTGCATTTCATGTTCTAACAGAATGAGAGCTTATTTTAATAGCTATACAGTGTGCTTTCTCCCATGGATGCTAAAAAAAAATTAAAAAAACATGATTTCAATTGTTGGCTTTGTAAGCTATAATCATGTAATTGGAAACAGCTGTGCACACAAGAAATATAATTCAAAGCAGTTTAATTAATACATCTTCATTGACAAATTCCACTCATAATACTGATATTATTGTGTGATTCTATAATCAAAAAGGGAATTTCTAAGCCCTGGCCTTTTCCAAATTGTGTGCTCAACTTTTACTTTCTTAAAGAAACATGAAAAAGGTATTTTGAAGATGGCTTTATCAGGTCTCTCAACTCTCTTCCTGACTTCTTGCTGCAACCCCCTTCTCTTTTCAGAGTTACAGGGCAATAAAATCGAACTTCAGAGATTGGTTTCATTGCATAGTGAATGCTGTTGTAAGCACCATGTCTCCCCCTCAAGTCTGAGGCATTCATTCTCCCAGGTGCTTTGTTGGTGCTTCCCCTGAAAATTGCTTTCTGAGAGCTTCCTGTCAATAGGATTTTGTAGCCAGTGACTGGCTAGTGGTAGGAAGGTGTAAAGATCCTTCCTGCTTGCCTCAAGCTGGGCCAACTCTGAACACCATACCAGCTATGGTTATGGCTCAGACCTTCGTTGCAACTGTCTCACAGCCCAGTTACTCCCTTTTCTCAATCCCATGCTCTTCACTCCTCCATAGATGTATATTCTAAGAATATTCCCTAATAAACTTCCTGCTGGAAAACGTCATCTCACCATTTGCTTCTTGGAGAATCCAACTTCAGATAGATTTTGGACTTATTCTTAATGTATTATCTCCCTTGCTGTAAACTTTTGATACACTTCCATTTCTTTAAATCTACAGTGCTGGCTTGTATTCATACAGGGTTTGTTTCTTTACTTTAAGATATATCTTTGATTCTCTTGAACTCCTGTTGACTCAAAATAGTAACTGCTATTGTTTGGGGTGACTCCATTCTATTAGTGTGTGTCAAACCTGGACAAACTTTTACTTTAATGAAGCAACTTCTATCTGCATTTCTAAACACACACACACACACACACACACACACACACACACACTGTCTTATGGAGCAGGGACTCAAACTTGATTCATTAAAAAATAAATCTTATTGCCTGAAACTTTAAATAGAATTAATTTTAGAAGATAAAGTTTTAGTTATTAGAAAATAAACCAAAGACAAAACAGTAGTTAGCCTTTATTAAGCACTTACTGTATTCGAGGTTTCATTTGTAGTAACTTCCTCACATGTATTAATTAATTTACTCTTCATCCCTACCCAAAGAATTATTATTACTTTCTCCACATTATACATAAATCATGTCTAGAAAGATGTACTTAATCATCATAGTTTGCCAGAAGAAAAAGACTCTTCAGGATAATTTAGTTTTTTTAGAAAAATAGGGATAACTTAGACATGGTAGCAACAGATTTCTTTTGTGAGACATTTGTTTCAAAATGCTGTTAAACTAGATTAAATTCTATAGAGAAACCTAATTAGCATATACTTCTCTCAAAAAGTTCACAATATTGAAAACATATGCTTCTGAAAGAACATTTGTCAAGTAAGCCTTTATGTTTTTGATCTTTTACAATGCAAATATGTTTAATGAGTGACAGTATATCTGCATCATAAATTTTGTCATTAGCTAATACTACAGTTCACATTTAATTATGATTTCCAATCAACTATCTGAAGTTAGAATGTTTATCGGAACGATTGAGATATTACTATCCTGAAACCCTTGGCAACTCCAGCTCTCAATTATAATAGTCTCCCATAAAGGAAACTTTATTTTTAAAAAACTGATGTGGAATATATATACATACACACATACACATACATACATACATACATACATACACACGGAGAAGGCAATGGCACCCCACTCCAGTACTCTTGCCTGGAAAATCCCATGGATGGAGGAGCCTGGTAGGCTGCAGTCCCTGGGGTCACTAGGAGTCAGACACGACTGAGGGACTTCACTTTCCCTTTTCACTTTCATGCATTGGAGAAGGAAATGGCAACCCACTCCAGTGTTTTTGCCTGGAGAATCCCAGGGACTGGGGAGCCTGGTGGGCTGCCGTCTCTAGGGTCGCACAGAGTTGGACACGACTGAAGTGACTTAGCATAGCATAGCATATATATACACCCACATAATAAATGAAACCATTTATATTAATCTTTATGTCCCTATCCCCATTAGAGTGCTATGAACAGGCTGACTTTATATTGGCTTCATAACAATATTGAGAAAATTTAACAAACATTTGTCAGTGTTTAAGGGTCAAGGGAAAAGAGACATCACACTGTGAGCAAGTCAAAATTCCTCATGTCAATATTTTAGTCATGATAGTTTTTCAGTTCAAGATATATTTATACTGATAGCACTTTAGTTAATAGTGCCTTGAGTGTTTCTGATTTGGATATGATTGACATCTCATCTAGTTACCTCCACAAGAGTGGCAGAAAGTCACATCTCAAGTCCCTTCTGATAAGGGTAAAATTTGCTAATATCATTGCATTCTATTTTGAGTCACTACTTTAATGATGTGTACAATCCACACTTTAATGCTTTGATGAGGCATAGCCAAGGCAATCATACACTGTGGATTTTTGCTGCAGGTCTAATTTCAAATATTTTCCCTTTGTTCTCATATTAGTGAGACTACATGCTGCAGTTTTTGATTGAATAAACTCTAGCAGTTATGCACAGCTCTTACCTAATCTGAATCCTAAAGTAGAATTAAAAATGATGTTGAGAAAAAGGAAAGGCCTCTATTACAGATAAAAATGGAGAAATTACCTAGGAATAGTCTATAGGTATGTTCATGTTGCAATCTATCTGAAGCAAATTATGGTCATGGACTTATGCATGAAATGATACTGAAACTCACTATTGATAGAGTTGGGGAAATAATTTACAAGACTAAAGGCATGTTTCATAATTACAAAAATTTGTACATGAAACAGTATGTGGCAAAGCCTGATTTGCACAGACTAATGTGTGTATTCTTTACCTAAATGCACTAAGATAAGAAGGAACTTAAAATGAAGTTGCTCAACTACAGACATGCATAAGGAAATTAAAAAGAATGTTGGAAACAAGTGATAATTCTAATTGGAAAAGTTATGAGGTTATACTATTATGCATAGTGTCTGCAATTTGAGATAAATATGAATGAAGTTATCATTTACCTCTGGATATCATTTGTATTTCTGCAATATGCTTTAGCTTTTAAAGCATAAAACTTAATGAATGAGACTAGATAGGTCAAAGCTAGATGCTTGAACCACCATCCACATTTTTTTCCTATCCTACATACTGTGGGATGCTATGGGTTGAATTGTGAAAGTGAAAGTCGCTTAGTCGTGTCCGACTCTTTGCCAGTCTGTGGACTCTAGAGTCCATGGAATTCTCTAGGCCAGAATACTGGAGTGGGTAGCCTTTTCCTTCCCCAGGGGATCTTCCCAACCCAGGGATCGAACCCAGGTCTCCCACATTGCAGGTGGATTCTTTACCAGCTGAGCCACAAGGGAAGCCCAAGAATACTGGAGTGGGTAGCCTATCCCTTCTCCAATGGATCTTCCTGACCCAGAAATTGAAACGGGGTCTCCTGCATTGCAGGTGGATTCTTTACCAACTGAGCTATCAGGAAGGGTTGAATTATGCTCCCCACAAATTCACATGTTAAAGCCCTAGGTCCCAGTATCTCACAACGTGACCTTTTGGGGGAGATAGGCTCTTTACAGAGATAATAAAGTTTAAATGAGGTCATTAGGATGCCTGGATCCAGTATGAATAGTGTCCTTATAAAAATGAGTAACTGGGACTCAAAGTTACATATATAGAAAGAATGTCATGTGAATATAAAGTCTGCCACATATATACAAGCCAACCAGAGGGCCCTGGAACAAAGATGTCCCTTAAAATCCATCAAAGAAACCAATCCTGTCAACACCTTAATTTCAGACTTCTAGCCTCAAGAACTCTGAGATAATCAATTTTAGTTGTTTAAACTACCCTATTTATGATACTTTGTTACAGTAGCCCTGGCTAACTAATACAGATTTTGGTACAGGAGGTAGAGTGATGCTGGGAGAAATAATTGATAGAGGCTGGAACTTTTTTGAGATGCATGATGGAAAAGGCCTGGACTGAGTTGAAGAGACTGTGGTAGAACAATGGACATTAAAGTAATTCTGGAGAGAGCTCAGAAAGAGGGTAGAATGACCAGAATATTGTTAGAAATATAAACATTAAAGTGCTTCTGGAAAAATCTCACAAGCAAATGAGGAATATTTTGCTGAAAACTGGAGGAAAGGCCATCCTTGTTTTAAGTTGTAGATAATTTGACTGAATTGCATTTCAGTGTTCTGTTACAGGTAGAATGTGTAAGCAATAACCTCAGATACTTATCTAAGGATATTGCTAAGCAAAGTGCTAAAAATTTGACCTGCTTTGTCTTTGCTCTGTATAGGAAAATATGGGAGAAGAGATTAATTAAAGAGGGAATTAGTAAGCAAAAGGGAACTAGAACTTGAAGGTTTGGAAAATTGTCAGCCTATGCAGAGAGTGTGGCAACAGGGACGAGCGTTTGGCTGATCAAGAATTTGCTCAAGAGAAGGCAAGTGACTCATGAGTTCAATGAACCACCTCAGCAGAAGCCAGGAATAGAGATAAGGTTATCAAGGAAATCTTGTGGAAAGAAAAGAAGGAAAGAAAGTGAAGTCGTCCAGTCGTGTCTGACTCTTTGCGACCCCATGGACTGTAGCCCACCAGGTTCCTCCATCCATGGAATTTTCTAGGCAAGAGTACTGGAGTGGATTGCCATTACTTTTTCCAGGGGATCTTCTCAACCCAGGGATCAAACCTGGGTTTTCTTTCAAGAAAAGGGACTAATAACTTGAAAGTAGTTCAGAGGCCAACAAGGTTGCCAGTGGTACCATGGACCCAAAAGGCACTGGCCAAGAGAGTAGGGCTGCATTCCTGGTGGGCCTAGAGGACAGAGCATAAAGTCAAAGAGGATTAGCCCTAAGCCTTAAAATCTAATGTAATTTTCTCTGCTAAGGTTTTATTTTATTTTTTTTTTAATTTTATTTTATTTTTAAACTTTACAGTATTGTATTGGTTCTGCCATATATCGAAATGAATCCGCCACAGGCATACACGTGTTTCCCATCCTGAACCCTCCTCCCTCCTCCCTCCCCATATCACCCCTCTGGGTCCTCCCAGTGCACCAGCCCCAAGCATCCAGTATTGTACATCAAACCTGTACTGGCAAATCGTTTCATATATGATATTATACATATTTCAATGCCATTCTCCCAAATCATCTCACCCTCTCCCTCTCCCACAGAGTCCAAAAGACTGTTCTATACATCAGTGTCTCTTTTGCTGTCTCGTATGCAGGGTTATTGTTACCATCTTTCTAAATTCCATATATATGCGTTAGTATACTGTATTGGTGTTTTTCTTTCTGGCTTACTTCACTCTGTATAACAGGCTCCAGTTTCATCCACCTCATTAGAACTGATTCAAATGTATTCTTTTTAATGGCTGAGTAATACTCCATTGTGTATATGTACCACTGCTTTCTTATCCATTCATCTGCTGATGGACATCTAGGTTGCTTCCATGTCCTAGCTATTATAAATAGTGCTGCGATGAACATTGGGGTACACGTGTCTCTTTCCCTTCTGGTTTCCTCAGTGTGTATGCCCAGCAGTGGGATTGCTGGATCATAAGGCAGTACTATTTCCAGTTTTTTAAAGAATCTCCACACTGTTCTCCATAGTGGCTGTACTAGTTTGCATTCCCACCAACAGTGTAAGAGGGTTCCCTTTTCTCCACACCCTCTCCAGCATTTATTGCTTGTAGACTTTTGGATTGCAGCCATTCTGACAGGCGTGAAATGGTACCTCATAGTGGTTTTGATTTGCATTTCTCTGATAATGAGTGATGTTGAGCATCTTTTCATGTGTTTGTTAGCCATCTGTATATCTTCTTTGGAGAAATGTCTATTTAGTTCTTTGGCCCATTTTTTGATTGGGTCATTAATTTTTCTGGAGTTGAGCTGTAGGAGTTGCTGGTATATTTTTGAGATTAGTTGTTTGTCAGTTGCTTCATTTGCTATTATTTTCTCCCATTCTGAAGGCTGCCTTTTCACCTTGCTAATAGTTTCCTTTGTTGTGCAGAAGCTTTTAAGTTTAATTAGGTCCCATTTGTTTATTTTTGCTTTTATTTCCAATATTCTGGGAGGTGGCTCATAGAGGATCCTGCTGTGATGTATGTCAGAGAGTGTTTTGCCTATGTTCTCCTCTAAGAGTTTTATAGTTTCTGGTCTTACGTTTAGATCTTTAATTCATTTTGAGTTTATTTTTGTGTATGGTGTTAGAAAGTGGTCTAGTTTCATTCTTTTACAAGTGGTTGACCAGATTTCCCAGCACCATTGTTAAAGAGATTGTCTTTAATCCATTGTATATTCTTGCCTCCTTTGTCAAAGATAAGGTGTCCATATGTGCATGGATTTATCTCTGGGCTTTCTATTTTGTTCCATTGATCTATATTTCTGTCTTTGTGCCAGTACCATACTGTCTTGATAACTGTGGCTTTGTAGTAGAGCCTGAAGTCAGGTAGGTTGATTCCTCCAGTTCCATTCTTTTTTCTCAAGATCGCTTTGGCTATTCGAGGTTTTTTGTATTTCCATACAAATTGTGAAATTATTTGTTCTAGCTCTGTGAAGAATACCGTTGGTAGCTTGATAGGGATTGCATTGAATCTATAAATTGCTTTGGGTAGTATACTCATTTTTACTATATTGATTCTTCCAATCCATGAACATGGTATATTTCTCCATCTATTAATGTCCTCTTTGATTTCTTTCACCAGTGTTTTATAGTTTTCTATATATAGGTCTTTAGTTTCTTTAGGTAGATATATTCCGAAGTATTTTATTCTTTCCGTTGCAATGGTGAATGGAATTGTTTCCTTAATTTCTCTTTCTGTTTTCTCATTATTAGTGTATAGGAATGCAAGGGATGTCTGTGTGTTGATTTTATATCCTGCAACTTTACTATAGTCATTGATTAGTTCTAGTAATTTTCTGGTGGAGTCTATAGGGTTTTCTATGCAGAGGATCATGTCATCTGCAAACAGTGAGAGTTTTACTTCTTCTTTTCCAATTTGGATTCCTTTTATTTCTTTTTCTGCTCTGATTGCTGTGGCCAAAACTTCCAAAACTATGTTGAATAGTAATGGTGAAAGTGGGCACCCTTGTCTTATTCCTGACTTTAGGGGAAATGCTTTCAATTTTTCACCATTGAGGATAATGTTTGCTGTGGGTTTGTCATATATAGCTTTTATTATGTTGAGGTATGTTCCTTCTATTCCTGCTTTCTGGAGAGTTTTTATCATAAATGGATGTTGAATTTTGTCAAAGGCTTTCTCTGCATCTACTGAGATAATCATATGGTTTTTATTTTTCAGTTTGTTAATGTGGTGTATTACATTGATTGATTTGCGGATATTGAAGAATCCTTGCATCCCTGGGATAAAGCCCACTTGATCATGGTGTATGATCTTTTTAATGTGTTGTTGGATTCTGATTGCTAGAATTTTGTTAAGGATTTTTGCATCTATGTTCATCAGTGATATTGGCCTGTAGTTTTCTTTTTTTGTGGGATCTTTGTCAGGTTTGGTATTAGGGTGATGGTGGCCTCATAGAATGAGTTTGGAAGTTTACCTTCCTCTGCAATTTTCTGGAAGAGTTTGAGCAGGACAGGTGTTAGCTCTTCTCTAAATTTTTGGTAGAATTCAGCTGTGAAGCCGTCTGGACCTGGGCTTTTGTTTGCTGGAAGATTTTTGATTATAGTTTCAATTTCCGTGCTTGTGATGGGTCTGTTAAGATTTTCTATTTCTTCCTGGTTCAGTTGTGGAAAGTTGTACTTTTCTAAGAATTTGTCCATTTCTTCCATGTTGTCCATTTTATTGGCATATAATTGCTGATAATAGTCTCTTATGATCCTTTGTATTTTTGTGTTGTCTGTTGTGATCTCTCCATTTTCAATTCTAATTTTATTGATTTGATTTTTCTCCCTTTGTTTCTTGATGAGTCTGGCTAATGATTTGTAAATTTTATTTATCCTTTCAAAGAACCAGCTTTTGGCTTTGTTGATTTTTGCTATGGTCTCTTTTGTTTCTTTTGCATTTATTTCTGCCCATGACCGCTTTCTTCCTTTCAATCTCTCCCTTTTAGAATGGGAATGTTTAACACATTTTGCCCACCATTATATTTTTTAAGCAGATAACTTGTTGTCTAGTTTCACAGGTTTACAGGAGAAGAGGTATTTTGACCCAGGGTGAATTATACCCAGAATCACCCATATTTTATTTAAATGATATTCAGATGAGATTTGGACAGAGTTGATGCTAATGAACTAAGATATTTGGGCAGAAAGGGGGATGTGGGGACTGGGTAAATGTCTTTTGAATGTAAGGACATGGATTTTGGTTGTCCAGAGGGCAGAGTGTCATGAGTTAAATTGTATCCCCACAACAAAATGTATATGATAAAGTTTTAGATTTTGTAGCTAAGAATATAACTTATGTAAAGACAGATTCTTTACAGAGGTAATCAAACTAACACAAAGTCATTAGGATGAACCTTAATCCAACATGACTGGTGTCCTTATAAAAAGGGTAGTTTTGGACACAGATACACACATACAGGGAGAACACCATGTGGACATAAAGATAGTCATCTGTAAACAAATGAGAGAGAGATGAAACAGATCCTTCTCTCCTAGATCTCTGAAGGAATCAACCTTGCTAAGAGCTTGATTTCAGACTTCCAGCCTACAGAACTATACAAAATAAATTTCTGTATTATATTTATCCTTGTTTAAGCCATCCAATCTGTAGTGCTTTGTTATAGTAGTACTTAGCAAACTAATACATGAAGGGTTAAATCATACGCACATATTTTTATGTTCTTATTATATTCATTCTTGTGTTTGTACATGTATGTATCTATGTTCTATACATTTGCAAAAGCAATTGGAAATTTAAAAACATATCTAGATTATTTATTTGACTTTTTTCTTGTTTCTTGAGGTGTGCCTGTATTGCTATGAACTTTCCCCTTAGGACTGCTTTTACCGTGTCCCACAGGTTTTGGGTTGTTGTGTTTTCATTTTCATTCGTTTCTATGCAAATTTTGATTTCTTTCTTGATTTCTTCTGTGATTTGTTGGTTATTCAGCAGTGTGTTGTTCAGCCTCCATATGTTGGAATTTTTAATAGTTTTTCTCCTATAGTTGAGATCTAATCTTACTGCATTGTGATCAGAAAAGATGCTTGGAATGATTTCTATTTTTTTGAATTTACCAAGGCTAGCTTTATGGCCCAGGATGTGATCTATCCTGGAGAAGGTTCCATGTGCGCTTGAGAAAAAGGTGAAATTCATTGTTTTGGGATGAAATGTTCTGTAGATATCAATTAGGTCTAACTGGTCTATTGTATCGTTTAAAGTTTGTGTTTCCTTGTTAATTTTCTGTTTAGTTGATCTATCCATAGGTGTGAGTGGGGTATTAAAGTCTCCCACTATTATTGTGTTATTGTTAATGTCTCCTTTCATACTTGTTAGCATTTGTCTTACATACTGCGATGCTCCCGTGTTGGGTGCATATATATTTATAATTGTTATATCTTCTTCTTGGATTGATCCTTTGATCATTATGTAGTGACCTTCTTTGTCTCTTTTCACAGCCTTTGTTTTAAAGTCTATTTTATCTGATATGAGTATTGCTACTCCTGCTTTCTTTTGGTCCCTATTTGCATGGAAAATCTTTTTCCAGCCCTTCACTTTCAGTCTGTATGTGTCCCCTGTTTTGAGGTGGGTCTCTTGTAGATAACATATGTAGGGGTCTTGTTTTTGTATCCATTCAGCCAGTCTTTGTCTTTTGGTTGGGGCATTCAACCCATTTACGTTTAAGGTAATTACTGATAAGTATGATCCCGTTGCCATTTACTTTATTGTTTTGGGTTTGAATTTATACCCCATTTTTGTGTTTCCTGTCTAGAGAATATCATTTAGAATTTGTTGGAGAGCTGGTTTGGTGGTGCAGAATTCTCTCAGCTTTTGCTTGTCTGAAAAGCTTTTGATTTCTCCTTCATACTTGAATGAGATCCTTGCTGGGTACAATAATCTGGGCTGTAGGTTATTTTCTTTCATCACTTTAAGTATGTCCTGCCATTCCCTCCTGGCTTGAAGAGTTTCTATTGAAAGATCAGCTGTTAGCCTTATGGGAATTCCCTTGTGTGTTATTTGTTGTTTTTCCCTTGCTGCTTTTAATATTTGTTCTTTGTGTTTGATCTTTGTTAATTTGATTAATATGTGTCTTGGGGTGTTTCGCCTTGGGTTTATCCTGTTTGGGACTCGCTGGGTTTCTTGGACTTGGGTGATTATTTCCTTCCCCATTTTAGGGAAGTTTTCAACTATTATCTCCTCAAGTATTTTCTCATGGTCTTTCTTTTTGTCTTCTTCTTCTGGAACCCCTATGATTCGAATGTTGTAGCATTTAATATTGTCCTGGAGGTCTCTGAGATTGTCCTCATTTCTTTTAATTCATTTTTCTTTTATCCTCTCTGATTCATTTATTTCCACCATTTTATCTTCTAATTCACTAATCCTATCTTCTGCCTCTGTTATTCTACTATTTGCTGCCTCCAGAGTGTTCTTAATTTCATTTATTGCATTATTCATTATATATTGACTCTTTTTTATTTCTTCTAGGTCCTTGTTAAACCTTTCTTGCATCTTCTCAATCCTTGTCTCCAGGCTATTTATCCGTGATTCCATTTTAATTTCAAGATTTTGGATCAATTTCACTATCATTATTCGGAATTCTTTATCAGGTAGATTCCCTATCTCTTCCTCTTTTGTTTGGTTTGGTGGGCATTTATCCTGTTCCTTTATCTGCTGGGTATTCGTCTGTCTCTTCATCTTGTTTAAATTGCTGAGTTTAGGGTGTCCTTTCTGTATTCTGGCAGTTTGTGGAGTTCTCTTTATTGTGGCGTTTCCTTGCTGTGTGTGAGTTTGTACAGGTGGCTTGTCAAGGTTTCCTGGTTAGGGAAGCTTGTGTCGGTGTTCTGGTGGGTGGAGCTGTATTTCTTCTCTCTGGAGTGCAATGAAATGTCCAGTAATGAGTTATGAGATGTCTATGGTTTTGGGGTGACTTTGGGCAGCCTGTATCTTGAAGCTCAGGGCTGTGTTCCTGTGTTGCTGGAGAATTTGCTTGGTATGTCTTGCCCTGGAACTTGTTGGCCCTTGTGTGGTGCTTGGTTTCAGTGTCGGTATGGAGGCGTTTGATGAGCTCCTGTCAATTAATGTTCCTTGGAGTCAGGAGTTCCCTGGAGTCAGGGTTTGGACTTGAGCCTCCTGCTTCCAGTTATCAGTCTTATTTTTACAGTAGTTTCAAAACTTCTCCTTCTATACAGCACCATTGATAACACATCTACATTAAAGATGAAAAGTTTCTTTACTGTGAGGGTCACTCAGAGAGTTTCATAGCGTTACATGGAGAAGAGAAGAGGGAGGAGGGAGTTAGAGGTGACCCAAATCAGATGAGGTGGAATCAATAGTGGAGAGAGTGGGCTAGCCAGTAGTCACTTCCTGATATGCACTCCACATCTGGACCACTCAGAGATGTTCATGGAGTTATACAGAGAAGAGAAGAAGGAGGAAGGAGACAGAGGTGGCCAGAAGGATTAAAAGGGGGGAATGAAAAGGAGGGAGACAGATCCAGCCAGTAATCAGTTCCCTAAGTGTTCTCCACCATCTGGAACACACAGAAATTCACAGAGTTGGGTAGAGTAGAGAGGGGTTAGGGAGGAGACACAGTCGATCTGGTGGAGAAAAAGGAGAGTCCAAAGGGGGAGAGAGAGCAGTCAAGCCAGTAATCTCGCTCCCTAGTGAAAAATGGGTCCTGAAGATTGGGTTCTTAAAGGTACAAAATTGGTAACAAATACATAGAAGCAAAAATTAAAAATCTAGAGTAGAGTTTGGAATTTCAAAAATATGATGTTAAAGAAAAGAAGAAGGAAAAGAAAGAGAGAAAAAATGAACAAAGAAAAACAAACAAGGTCGCGAAAATTATAAAGAAAATACAGGTACTAAATTGATAACTAATACCAAAAAGCAAAAATTAAAAATCTAGAGTAGAGTTTGGAATTTCAAAAATACAATGTTAAAAAAAAGGAAGAAGAAAAATAAAGAGAGAAAACAAACAAACAAACAAAAACAAACAACGTCGCAAAAATACAGGTACAAAATTGATATCAAATACCAAAAAGCATAAATTAAAAATCTAGAGTAGAGTTTGGAATTTCAGATATACAATGTTATATAAAAGAAGAAGAGAAAGAACCAGAGGGGGCGGGGAGAAAAGTCACATAAATTATAAAAAAAAAAAAACTATAGGTACAAAATTGATAACATATACCAAAAAGCTAAAATTAAAAATCTAGAGTAGAGTTTGGAATTTCAAAAATACAATGTTAAAGAAAAGAAAAAAAAAAAAGGTCAAAAAGTTATAAAATACATATATATGAAGTTTGCTGAAGAAGAAAAAAATAGGGTCTTTTTTTTTTTTGCAAAGTAATAGGTTATAAAAGTGAAAATTAAAGGAACAATAGAGGACTTAATTTTTTTTAATTAAAAAAAAAGAAAGAATGATCGTAAAAATAGTAAAAATATATCTAGGACTTTCTCTGGTTTTGTTGTGAATATTGTGGGTTCAGTTCATTTTTGGCTAGTTCCTTGGTCTGACTTATATTTCTCAAGATCTATAGGCCCCTTCCTATGTAGCCTGTAGTAACCACAGGGTTTTAATCTCCGAGGCGTTTCCCTCTGTTATAACTTCTTCTGTTTGCTGGTCTCTTCAGTGTTTGGTTTCCGCCCTGACACAAAGGGGACAGTGGAGGACACTTTTTTCTTTTTCTTTTTTAGGCTCACTTGTTCAGTCGCGCTGTGGGGAGGGAGGGAGGGATGCTGCAAACAAGTAACACTGGCGAGCGCTCGCAGTGCCTCAGCCACACTGGGTCTGCCCCGGCTCACGGTGCGTGTAGCCTCCCTGCCCACACTGCTCGGGCTCTAGGTTGTTCTGCTGGGAACAATCCGAGGCTGGCCCTGGGCTGCATGCACCTCCCAGGTCCAAGCCACTCAGGTTCAGGCACTCGGGTAGTCCTCAGAGGCGCAGACTCAGTTGGACCTGCATTTTGTGCTCTTCCCAGGTCCGAGCAGCTCAGGTGATGAGGTGTTTGGCGAGTGCCAATGCTGCGACTTATCGCCTCCCCGCCACTCGGTTATCTGGGTGTAAAACCGGCGCACCTTCTCAGGCAGATGTTGACCGTCCAGACCCCCAAGAAGTTTTAGTTAGCGAAGAAGCCTGCTTACAGTTTTATAGATAATGTCTCTCTGGGGCTGCGATTGCCCCCTTCCGGTTCTGGCTGCCTGTCACCGAAGGGGGAAGGTCTGCAGCTGGCTATCTCTGTTCAGTCCTTTGTTCCATGCACGGGCCTGGTGGTGTCTTAGGTTAGGGCTGGCTTTTCGCGTGGTAGATATCCCACAGTCTGGTTTGCTAGCCCAAATTATTTCGCTCAGATACCGCTCAGGGTATTCAGGCCAGATTCTTACTCTGAGCGATGCAGCCCGTGCCGCGCATCCCTGCCCAGTCCCCGCTTGCCAATGGCGTGTGCAGGCATCTGCGCTGCTTCTCTGCTGGGGGAGTTACCATAGGGCTTGCAATCTGCGAGTTTTATTTGTTTATTTATTTTTTCTCCCTGTTAAGTTGCCCTCTGTGCTTCCAAAGCTCGGCACAGATTCGGCAGTGAGGAGGTTTCCTGGTGTTTGGAAACTTCTCTCTTGTTAAGACTCCCTTCCCGGGACGGAACTCCGTCCCTCCCTCTTTTGTCTCTTTTTTTGTCTTTTATATTTTTTCCTACCTCCTTTCGAAGAGTTGGGTTGCTTTTCTGGGTGCCTGATGTCCTCTGCCGGCATTCAGAAGTTGTTTTGTGGAATTTACTTGACGTTTAAATGCTCTTTTGATGAATTTGTGGGGGAGAAAGTGTTCTCCCCGTCCTACTCCTCCGCCATCTTGGCTCCTCCCCCAGTTTTACATATTCTTGAGGGTATTTTATATATCAGAAATTATTCTAGCTGCTGGACATAAAAAAGTAGACTGGTCCAACAAAGCCTCTGTCAGTTCAGTTCACTCAGTTGTGTCTAATTCTTTGGGACCCCATGGACTGCAGCACAGCAGGTTTCCCTGTCCATCACCAACTCCCAGAGCTTGCTCAAACTCATGCCCATTGAGTTGGTGATGCCATCCAACCATCTCATCCTCTGTCATGCCCTTCTCCTCCTGCCTTCAGTCTTTCCCAGTATCAGAGTATTTTCCAATGAGTTGTTTCTTCCCATCAGGTCACCAAAGTATTGAAGTTTCAGCTTCAGCATCAGTCCTGCCAATTAATATTCAGGACTGATTTCCTTTAGGATTTCCTGGTTTGATCTCCTTGCAGTCCCAAGGGACTCTCAAGAGTCTTCTCCAACACCACAGTTAAAAAGCACTAATTCTTTAATGCTCAGCTTTCTTTATAGTCCAACTCTCACATTCATAACTACTGGAAAAACCATCCAACTTTGACTAGACAGACCTTTGTTGGCAAAGTAATGTCTCTGCTTTTTAATATGTTAGTCATGGCTTTTCTTCCAAGGAGCAAGCGTCTTTTAATTTCATTGCTACAGTGATTTTGGAACTCAAAAAAAAACAGTCTGTCACTATTTCCATTGTTTTCCCATCTATTTGCAATGAAGTAATGGGACCAGATGCCATGATCTTAGTTTTTTTGAATGTTGAGTTTTAAGGCAAAATTTTCACTCTCCTCTTTCAATTTCATCAAGAGACTTTTTAGTTCTTCTTTGCTTTTTGCCATAAGGGTGGTGTTATCTGCATATCTGAGTTTATTGATATTTCTCCTGCCAATCTTGATTCCAGTGTGTGCTTCATCCAGCCTGGCATGTCGCATGATGTATTCTGCATGTAAGTTAAATAAGCAGGGTGACAATATACAGCCTTGACATACTCCTTTCCCAATTTGGAGCCAATCTGTTGTTCCGTGTCCAGTTCTAACTGTTGCTTCTTGACCTGCATACAGATTTCTCAGGAGGCAGGTAAGGTGGTCTGGTATTCCCATCTCTTGAAGAATTTTCCACAGTTTATTGTAAGCCACACAGTCAAAGGCTTTGGCGTAGTCAATAAAGCAGAAGTATATGTTTTTCTGGAACTCTCTTGCTTTTTATATGATCCAAAGGATGTTGGCAATTTGATCTCTGGTTCCTCTGCCTTTTCTAAAACCAACTTGAACATCTGGAAGTTCTCAGTTTACATATTGTTGAAGCCTAACTTGGAAAAGTTTGAGCATCACTTTGCTAACGTTGAAGACAAGTGCAATTGCGCAGTAGTTTGAACATTCTTTGGTATTGCCTTTCTTTGGGATTCGAATGCAAACTGATGTTTTCCAGTCCCGTAGCCACTGCTGAGTTTTCCAAATTTGCTGGCATATTAAGTGCAGCACTTTCACAGCATCATCTTTTAGGATTTGAAATAGCTCAACTGGAATTCCATCACCTCCATTAGCTTTGTTTGTAGTGATTCTTCCTAAGGCCTACTTGACTTCACATTCTAGGACGTCTGGCTCTAGGTGAATAATCACACCATTGTGGTTATCTGGGTCATAAAGATCTTTTTGTATAGTTCTGTGTATTTTTGCTTCCCCTTCTCAATATAAAAATCCTCTATATGCTAAAGCAAAGGAAGATCATGATTAACACAGAATTTTTATCATCTCAGTTCAAGAAATGATATCAAGAATACACACACACATATATATGTGTGTGTGTGTATGTGTGTGTGTGTGTGTATATATATATATATATATATATATATATATTGAAAACTGGATGGGGTGCCTCATCTTCACAAATGGTAGTTGCAAAAGTTTTGTCTGAGAGTTTTACATTTGATTGGAGGGATGAGGGAAATCTGAAAGGAAATGTTCCCATCAAGATAGACAGAGCAAAGGCCCTGAATAGGGACCATCTTGGAGTGTTTATGAGAAACAGGAATGTCCAGTTTGGCTGAAATATGACGAATGAGAGGAAAACCTGAGAGAAATAAGGTTAGAGAAGTAGACAAAGTATCATTCAAAGTCTTGTGAACCACGCCATGGTAAGACAATGTGCTCTAACAAACAACCTAATCAGTTAATTGACTTAATCCAAAATGAATATATCCCCCTCTTGTTCCAAAATTCGACGTGAGTTGAGTAACTCTTGTAGGTGTCTCTTTCAATCAGTGCCTCAGTGGTCCCTGCTCATCCTCTAGGTTGTCCTCAGAGTCCTTATTTGGATCTCCCCTTCCAGATATCCAGTGAGAGCAGCATGAAAATGTGGTTGATCCTGCAAGATAATTTAGAGGTCTGGCCTGAAACTAGTTATTAGAACTCGGTTATATGGCACCAACCCAATAAAAAGAAAGTGTGGAAAAGATAATCTTCCTGTGTATTCTGGAAAAAAAAAATATTGGATTTTCCAAGCTGAGAAATTCCTGCTGACTTCCTCCATCCAAATTGATCCTGAAAGCAGAGATCAAAAAAATATGGTCTACAAGCCAAACTCAGCTTAAAGCCCATTGTTGTTCACCCATGAGCCAGAATGTGGGGTTTTTGTTTGTTTTGTTTTTAATCAGGTGGCACTAGTGGTAAAGAACACTCTTGCCTATGAAGAAGACATAAAAGATGCAGGTTCGATCCCTGAGTCGGGAAGATCCCTTGGAGGAGGGCATGTCAACCCACTCCAGTATCCTTGCCTAGAGAATCCCATGGACAGAGGAGCCTGGAAGACTACAGTCCGTAGGGTCTCAAAGAGTCAGACAAAACTGAAGCTACTTAGCACATAGCACATGAAGTGTTTTTACAACAAACAACAAATACAGCAGAAGAAAATAAAGATAGAGAGAGACAAAGAAGAGGAGGAGAAGGAGTATATATGACCCACAAATCCTAAAACATTTATTTTCTGGTATTTTATGGAAAAATATTGCAGATCCATGCCCTAGAGAAAGGATAGAGTGGAATTTCATAGAGAGAATGGTATGAAATCCCCAGGGTGACCAGAGGGCTGTTTGAGCTGGTGTGTGTGTGTGTGTGTGTGTGTGTGTGTTTGTGAATCATAGGCTTTTGGTCTAGCATAAAAATTATATTCTTATTTCTCCATAATCATTAACATGAGACTAAATGCATCCACCTTATACTAACTGTATTAGTACCAAATAAACTTTCAGACAAATACGTAATGTGTAAATCATAACAATCTGAACAACATAATCAATAAGCTTGATTTTATGGTCATATGTAATATTCAAAATTTCTCAAGTTCCCTTGGAACATTAACAACAACAACAAAAAATTCCCAATTATCTATTTCTATATATTAAATCATTCCAATTTCAGTGTCAAGACAACACTTGTTTTATCATTATCTTCCATGGTTCTGGAGGTTGACTGGGATCAACTAGGTAGTTTTCACTCAACTTACCTCAAATTGTGGCAATCCAGATGGTAACTGGGGCCAGACACATAGAAAAACTTATTTATCTTTTTGGCACTTGAGCTAGAAAGCCTCAAGAGCTGACAACTGGAGCAACGGAGGGTCTTAAGGCATCTCTGTCTTCATGTAGTATCACCAAGTTTTGTTTGCATCATGGAGCCTCAGAGCAGCTGAATTCTTTGCCTGAAAGCTTAAATCTAAAAGTTTCTGTCCAAAGACACAAAGGCAGACAAAAGTTGTGTTGACTTTTATGTGCTAAACTTGGGAGTTTCATAGCATGTATTGCCCATGTGTAAGCATGGTTTAAATTCACCACAAATTCTAGACTATAAAGGTCAATAAATTTCAGTGAACAAGTATGTACAAACTGATTTCTGAACATCAGTGATAATTTATTGTTATAAGAAAACACACATTAGTACACTGTATTAACAAATTTAAGAGAATGACTATAGTTTCTTCTTGAATTATACAAACCAATAAGTATGTGATAAAATTCACTTCATTTCTGGTGAAAAAGAAAAATCCCTGGCCAAGTAAGATAGAACTTTGTTAATATGATGAGTATGATGTAGACACAAAAAGGAAGAAAATAGAAATCTAGAGTTAAGTGTGGAGAAGGCAATGGCAACCCACTCCAGTACTCTTGCCTAGAAAATCCCATGGACGGAGGAGCCTGGTAGGCTGCAGTCCATGGGGTCGCTAATAGTCGGACACGACTGAGCGACTTCACTTTCCCTTTTCACTTTCATGCATTGGAGAAGGCAATGGCAACCCACTCCACTCTGGAGAATCCCAGAAACAGCAGGGCCTGGTGGGCTGCCATCTATGGGGTTGCACAGAGTCGGACACAACTGAAGCAACTTAGGAGCAGCAGCAGCAGCAACAGAGTTAAGTGTAATCCTAAACAGGAAAAGATTAAGAGTATTGTGTCTAAACTTGTAAATGAGACAAGGGCACCCAGGATGACTTTTGAATTCAGTATTTTATCAGCATTTAAATTAATAAGAAACAATTTAGATGCATGAGATTGGAAAGGACATAAAACTATCAATTAGAAAATATGATCATTTGAATAGAAATTCTAAAGGATATTCAGAACAAATTATTAAAAATAATAGGAAATTTGGATAAGATGGCTGGACATAATATAACAAAAGTGGTTGAATTTCTATCAAAGAGCAAAAACAACCACAAATGCAATTATAAGGCAGCATATATCAGAAAATATCAAGTGCTTAAGAACAAGTGTAACAGAAATTGTGAAACATCTGCAGGCAAAACTATAAAACTTTAGTAGGAGATGTTTCAAAAGACTTATACAAGTATACAAATAAAATAATATTAAGTATATAGAAATGAAGATGATATCATAAAGATGTCTGTTTAACAGAATTAACCCACAAATTCAATAGAATTCAAATCAAAATATTGATGCAGTTTTATGATACAACTTGATTCCAAAATGCAAATGAATAAGTTACAATAATAGCAGAATTCTTCAAAGAGGGTGTCAGTAGGACTGGTCAGCATCTAGTGGAATTTGCTTTACCTTGGTAAGAGTTTGCATTATTTTATAATTATTTTGCAATGAGAAGACATTGGTAGATTTTAAAGACCATCTAATCATTCTGGCTATTTTGTGGAGGAGGCAAAAACAGAGAATGATGAAGTAACTGAAGTTCCTAGCTGTAGATGATGGTGAATAACAGAGGCAGTGATGAGAACTGACAGATCTGACATATGATTTGCAAGTAGGTCATCAGCATTCACCAACATACTGTATATGAGATATGAGAGAAATAGAAGAAACAAGAATAAATTGTCAGTTTTGGTCCTGAGAAACTGGGTGAGTAATGATGCCATCTTTTGAAATAGAGAAGGCTTGGAGTGGTGTTGAATTTGGGAAGTATGAATAGTTCTGTTTTGGCCATATTGAGATTCCTAGTAGAGAAGACAGTAGGCAGTTTGATATATGAGTCTGGAACATAGGGGACAAGTAGAGCATAAAGATTTAAATTTGAGAGTCTACAGAAAATAGATGATATTTAAAGAAATAGAACTAGACGAAAGATCCCAGAAGGAGTACAGAGAAGAGTAAGGCTGTAGTCAGAGCCTTGAGGAGACCCCATAACTTAAAAGTCTGAGTCATCATCAGCCTTTTCCAGGAAGAACTGGACTATTCATTTTTTTATTTGTTTATCATCCAGGTAGTAGGAGTTGTCAATGCTATTAATCAAAATCTAGGACACATCTGGGTCCTGTGTATAAACTGGTCATTTCAATACTGTATTGGTAGGAATGAGGTCCTGGCCCCTTTCTTGCACTGCCCGCCATCCCATAAAGCATGTGTTCCTGGCAGAGTTTGTCTCCACAGAAACTGAGAGAAGGAAAAAATGTAAATAACCTGATTATTAATAATCTTATGTTTTACGGCGTAACAGCCAACGTTATCTAATTCCCAGTAGTTCAGTATGAGAAGAATTTTACTGTTAGGAAAGTCCCATCTATGAAGCTTTGATAGGAATATGATTATTCTTTCAGTTGCTTCAAAATATTCTCTTAAAAATTGAGTCTTCACTCAACTTAACTTTTTCCCTTAGACAATTATGATCAGAAAAGCCCAGATCCATTCTCAATTTAATTTACAATTTTGTTACACTTAACGCAGTTTTAAATGGGATGATTTGTGCTCTCAGTTAGCTGTGTAAAAATATTCTCCCATCACCAAGATGATTCCTGAAATATTTTATTTTAGTTTAATATACTTTTTAATAGGATCCAAATCACACAATGTTAAATGTATAAACTTTGTAGGAAATGAATGAACATCATTAAAATAGAATATATATATGTTTATGTATATATATATACACACACGTTAATTGCATTATCTAATTTCTTTTAGATATATTTTGGGAGAGAATTATGTTCAAATTTTTCTGTGACCCCTGACTTTTCTCTCACTTTCTATGCTCCAGGCATCCTCATAGAAAATAGGATCTGGCCAAAATTATCTTAAGACTATAGCAAAACTACTTTTTTAGTTTTAATACAAATGTTCTTTAAATTACTCAGCAATCTTGATGCAGATTTTTATCTTTTTTGACATCTTTTGTTCAGTTGTTATATAAATATCACCAGTTCTGTGCCCTCGGTCAGTGTCAGGTTTCTATGTAGATTTGGAAATGACAGTATACTTGTTCAGTTCTGCCTTTGTTATACAGGAGGGCTTCAGAATGGTGGAAAGAGATCCTCCCCGCAGCGCGGGTGCGCGCGCGCACACACACACACACACACTGTAAAAATGGATTACTGTGGGATTTCTTCATAAATAATTCAAAACATCAGGAAAGTGTGAGAGTTCCTAGAGTAAAAGCAAATCCAGCTTACCTCACATCAGTTTTCCTTTTTCTCAACAAGAGATCCTGGATAGAATGTCTTCTACAACTGATGTTTAATTTTGTACTGTATAGGAGTTCTTTTTCGCTCAGACTTTTGTCCAGGGAGTGTGTAATTTCCTTGATTAGGTCTCCTCACAACAAAAGTTTGACGCAATGGACCAGCCTTACCGTCCTCAGACGGACCAGTATTACAGCTCTCGGACAGACCAGTGTTACAGCTCTCGGACGGACCAGTGTTACCGCTCTGTGTTACAGCTCAGTTTTATTTAGAAAATAAAGGAAAATACATCCTCCAGGCGTGAGGGCATGCCAATCCAAAAAATGCAAAAAGAAGAGAGGGAGAGAGACCCGGCCCTTTGGCTCCTCTTTTAAATGATTGTTGTTCCTCCCCCTGGACCTGCCCCATGTAAATTGGGTAGCCAGGAGTGCTGTTTGTTTTACCTGAGGTCCTCACTCTGGTCCTCGGACCTTCCTTTGTTCTATTTTTGCAGGCTTTTCCCTTCCTTGTCTTTTAGCCACCACCATTCTGGACTCCTTTTTCCTGTTCTAACTACCTAACACCTTTATCATCTCCCAGGAAGCAATTATACAAGAATCTGTTCCTATTGTAGAATATGTTTAGAGTTCCTCTTAGTTATCAAACCACATTCAGCTTTAGTTAAGGTACGTCTTGTGGGAGGAAGAATAAGCCAGGTGTAACTCTACTTTCAAATATATAGTGATCCAGAAAGCCCATTTTCTAGAAGTGTATGTTTAATGCTTACTTAGTGCTCAAATGGTATAATCTTGTAGTTCAGGGACTTGGGTTCAATACTTTGGATAAATGATGCCACAGAGAATAAATAGTCTAAGAAGGGGTACATACAATTGATATGAAGTGAGACTTGAGACAGTTTCCTAATAATTATAATTAGTGCTAGAAATTACTGTTAGGTTCTATAATAATCTGTGACTAATATTAAATATAATTATTCCTATCATCTGCAACCTCAAACCTCCAGTTTTGGTAAAGCAGCTGAATCTTGAGGTTTGTTCTTCATGATATGTGCTCTCTACTTAGAGAAAACTACAGTAAAAAGGTTCATCGTTGTGTTTGTAGCAGTGAGTGCCATCCTAAGTTTCATTTTTACTGTCAATAGGTAAATGGCTAAATACTGTGAAGTTGCTCAGTTGTGTCTGACTCTTTGTGACCCCATGGACCATAGCCCAACAGGCTCCTCTGTTCATTGGCTTTTCCAGGCAAGAATACTTGGCCATTTCCTTCTCCAGGAGATCTTCCCAATCCAGGGATTGAACCAGGGTGTCCCACATTGTAAGCAGACGTTTTACCATCTGAGCCACCAGGGAAGCCACAATGGCTAAATAAATGATTGGTTTTTAACACAAATATAAATGAGTTTACAAACATATCTAATTAGCATAGTTAATTAGACTGAAGATTTTTCTACCATTTATCACAGTCACAACTCCAAAAAATGAAGTAATTTAATTGGTGAGTGTAACTTATTTTTTCTTTTAAAAATAAGCTTATGAAGGCTTTACAAAATATGAAGTGAAATGAGAAAATAATTTTATCTATAAAGGGCTGGGAAGTGTTCAGGAATTCCATGATATTCTGAAGAGAGCCACTGGTGTCTGAGTAGTACTTCTGTGATAAAACCTGAAAGTGGGAGAACAGATGGCAGAGGAGTAGGTGGACATGGAGTACATCTCTCTTCACCGATACATCAGGAATACATCATCAGACACAGAAGTGCATGCAGAACATCAGCTGAGAGCAGACAGGAGTACCTGACCAGTGGTAAAGAATATTTAGAACCACATAAAACTCGATAGGATGAAGGGACTAGGGGAAAAAACAGGAGTGTTAGTAGGACTGGACCTGCCCTCAGCGGGTAGGGGAACTGAAGCAGGGGTCCGATCCCCACAGTGGGTCAATTGTCTGAGTCAGAGGAGAAACATTTAAGACTAAAAGTGTAACAGCTGATCTGTGGCAGCCTAAATGGAATGAGAATCAGACAGTCCTTGCCACAGCCATACATACCCCAGTAGGAACGCTGGTCTTCTGGAAGGGGCAGTGGCTGGGAGCTGGAGTTAAGGGAATGTGGAGCAATCCAAGGGTGAGGGCAGCTGTTGGATGCAGAGAGATGGATTGAGGGGATGTGTGGGAGGAGATCTTGGTGGGAAATGCCAGTGGAGGCAAGCCATGGACGCAAGGTGATACTGCTGAGTCACGCATAGGGGGTGGAGCCATCACCATAACCTCTCTCTCCCCACATACCAGCATCTGTAGCTGAACAATAGAGAGGCAGCCTATCAAATGCCTGACGCACTGAATTACAGAGTAGGACCCGACCCAGAGTGCTTCTTTCAGTGACTGATGTGCTGAACTACAGAGTAGGACTCCTCCCAGGGTGCCCTTTTAAGTGCCTGCTACACCAATCTACAGAAGAGGACCCCAGTCAGGGCTCAGCCCTTCTATGTGCCTGATGAGCCGGACAACAGAGAAGGACCCCGGGCAAGGGAGCCCTCTAAGTGCCTGAACGGGCAGAGGTATGGAGAAAGATGGGCCAGAGAAGCCTTCTGATTGCCAGTTACAAGAGGCTCAAAAAAGACTCTGATAGGGCCATAACTCTTGCAGCAGAGGCAGTCCATTTCCCTGTGGACTTGGTGCTGCCAGGGTCCCTGAAAACCAAGCAGCTGCACCACCTTCATGCTCAACTCTCACTGGGGCAGAGCTGCCACAGGCAAAAAAAAAAAAATCTTCATGAAGTTTATGCGCACACAGTCGCTTCAGTCATGTCCGACTCTTTGCGACCATAGACTGTGGCCTGCCAGCCTTCTCTGTCAGAGAGGAGGTTCCCCAGGCAAGAATACTGACGCATATTGGACAAGACAGGTTGCCATATCTTTCTAGAGCACTGTATTTCCTTCTTCCCTAGCCACAAACCCTCCTGAGTACTTGGTGCTGCCAGAACCCCTGTGACCCAAACAACTGCACCACCTCCACACCTGGCTCTCACAGAGGCAAACCCAAGCCTTCCAGGGCAGCCTTAGGAGGTAAACCCCAGTGGACGACCCACATGTAGAGGTGGAAATAAAATCACAATTGAAACCCAGAGGCAGTGTGGCTAAGGAAGATGATCCAAAATCTTCCCACCAGCTGTACAAGCTGCAGATTAAATCCACATGATCAACTAAGCAGACTCTGTGTCTGTGGAATATATAAAAGACCATTGAGAGCACCCACAAAAGAAAACACACTAGCTCTGATAGGTGTGGACATAGGAGGCAAGAACACCCAGGAGTAGGACAAGATTAGAATCCGAGCAGCCCCCACAGCAGGTCCAGAGATCAGCATAGTGTTGGAGAGCATACTAGGGAGGTAAGGTGGACTGTGACTCCCAGCGAGGGAAAGGACTCTGAGAGCAGTTACTCAAGAAAAGCATTTATTATGCTTATTTTTTGACTTGTTCTGTAGATTATTTCAGATTTTTCTTTTCCTTTTTTTTCCCCCAGTTTCTCCCCGCTCTGTTGTCGATTTTATTGGCACTAAGATACCAAATTAAGCTTTTGAACCTTTTTTTATTCTTTTTTCCTCAGTCACATTTTTTTATTGTTGTCATAAACTTCTGCCTCTACATTTGCAGTTCTGTAGAGTTTTCCTCTTTTTTTTTCTTTTTAAATTTTAATTTTTAAAACCTATTAATATTTTTCTACATTTATTCCTTTGTTTGCTTTTCCTACTGTTCTTTTCCCCTTGCAGTTAATCTTTAACATATATAAATCTTCTTTAACTACCTCTATTTAACTTTGCATATCTATTCTTTCTTTTCTTTCTCTCCTTTCCTCTTAACATATTTGTTAATTTTATTTTAATTGCTTTATTCCCCAATTGGCACCTTGCTTTAGTTTGGTTTTCCAGCTTGTGATTTAATTAGTTTTGTTCTGTTAGATATTATTTTTGGTTTCTCAATCTGTTGTACTTTATTTTTGTTGAACTGTTTTGATTTTGCTTATGGGTGTATATGTATATGTGTATATTCAGTCATAATTTCTATTGTTGTTATAAACTTCTGCCTCTATTATGGGCTTTTGCAGTTCTGTGATGCTTTCCATTTCCCCCCCTTTTTTCTTTCTTCTTCCTTTTTTTTTTTTTTCTTTTCTCTTTTTTTTTTACTTCTACTTTTAAATTTTTTAAAACTTATTAATTTTTTTCTAAATTTATTCCTTTGTTTTCCTTTCCTAATGTTCTTTTCCCCTTGCAGTTAATCTTTAATGTATATAAATCTTCTTCGTCTACCTCTATTTAAGTCTGCATATCTACTCTTTCTTTCTTGCCTTTCCTCTCAACATATTTATTAGTTTTGTTTTCATAGTTTTATTTCACATTTGGCACCTTGCTTTAGTTTTGTTTTCCAGTTTTTGCTTTAGTTATTTTTGTTCTTAACTGGTAAATATTTTTTATTTCCTTTGTACACCAGATCAATCTACTACACTTTATTTTTGTTGGACTATTTTCACTCTGCTCATGGGTATATAACTATATGTGTATATTCCATTATTTTAATTATTATTTGCCTGATTGTCTAACTGCCATTTACTGGGGTTCATCTTCACTTTCCCCTTTTTGAATATTTATTTGTTTTAATCTCACATAATGCCATAACAAACCCTTTGTGGAATCTTTGTTCCTGACCAGAGATCAAGCCCTGAGCCTTTGGAGTGGGAGCACTGACTCCAAGACCCTAGACTACCAGAGAACTAACCATAGGGATTATCAAAGAGTGAGAACTCACACAGAGGAAACCGCTTGAATACAAGACCTGGCATCACCCAACCACCAGTAGCACACTGTGCAGGTTGCCTCATCTAAACAACAAAGAAAACAAAAATACAAACCCAGTCATCAGAAGACAGGATTACCACCTCCCTCAGCCTTACTTATCAGAGGAAAAACAAACAAGCAAACAAAAACCCAGCACAAATCTCACCCTATAGGAAGCTCACACAAACCATGGGTCAACCTTAGGAGGGCAGAAACCAAAAGGAAGAAATAATTCAACCTTCTTCAAGGGAAGAATTCAACTTTCCTTGAAGCCTGGGAAAAGGAGAACTCAAACACGATAACTTTAAAAAAAAGAAAAGAAAAGGCAGAGAAATATTGCATAAATAAAGGAACAAACTAGAAACATGGAAGTCCAAATAAATGAAAAGGAAATAGGAAAATTACCTGAAAAAGACTTCAGAATAATGATAATAAAGATGATCAAAAACCTTGAAAACAAAATGGATAAAATGCAAGAATCAATTTAAAAAGACTTAGAAGAACTAAATAATAAACATACAGAGAAAACACAATTACTGAAATTAAAAATACTCTAGAAGGAATCAATAGCAGAATATCTGACAGAAGAATGAATCAGTGAGTTGGAAGATAAAATGCTGGAAATAACTCCTGAAGAGCAGAATAAAGTAAAAAGAATGAAAAGATCTGAGGACAGTCTCAGAGACCTCTGGGACCATATCAAATACACCAAAATTCAAATTATAGGGGTCCCAGAATAAGAAGAGAGTAAGAAAGGATATAAGAAAAAATTTGAAGACATTATAGTTGTAAATTTCCCCAACATGGAAAAGGAAATATTCAATCAAGTCCAAGAGGAACAAAGAGCTCCATACAGGAGAATCACGCCAAGACACATACTAATCAAACTAATAAGAACTAAATACAAAGAGACAGTGTTAAAATCAGCAAGGGAGAAGCAACAAGTAACATACAAGGGAAACTGCATACACTTACAGCTGATCTTTCAGCAGAAACTCTGTAGGCCAGAAGGGAATGGAAGGATATATTTAAAGTACTGAAAGAGAAATATCTACAACCAAGATTACTGTACCCAGCAAGGATCTCAGTCAAAGTTGATGGAGAAATCTAAAGCTTTTCAAACAAGCAAAAGTTAAGAGAATTCAGTAACCACCAAACCAGCTTTATAACAAATGTTAAACGGACTTATATAGTCAAGAAATACAACAGAAGTAACAAGATCTACAAAATCAACCCCAAACAATTAAGAAAATGGCAATAGAAACATATATATAAATAATTACTTTAAATGTAAATGGATTACATGCTCCAACCAAAAGACACAGACTGGCTGAATGAATACAAAAACAAGACTCATATACATGCTGTCTACAAGAAACCCACTTCAGACCTCAAGACACATATAGATTGAAAGTGAGAAGATGGAAAAATATATTCTATGCAAACGGGAAGCAAAAGAAAGCTGAAGTAGCAATCCTAATATCAGACAAAATAGACCTTAATTAAGATTACAAGAGATAAGGAAGGACACTACATAATGATTAAGGGATCAATCCAAGAGGAATACATAACAATTGTAAATATCTATGCACCAACATAGAAGCACCTCATGGAAGCATATAAGACAAAAACTAACAGACCTAAAAGGAGAAATTGACAGTAAAACAAATAGAGGTAGGAGACTTTAACACCCCACTCACACCAATGGATAGATCAAAACAGAGAATTAATAAGGAGACACAAGTCTTAAATGATACATTAGATGAGATGGATCTCATTGATATCTTCAGGACATTCCATACAAATGCAAAAGAATGCACCTTCTTCTCAAGTGCACAGGGAACATTCTCCAGGATAGACCACATCTTGGGTCACAAATCAAACCTCAATAAATTTAAGAAAGTTGAAATCATATCAAGCATCTTCTCTGAGCACAGCACTATAAGAGTAGATATCAGTTCCAAGAAAAAAATTGTAAGAAACACAAACACATGGAGATTAAACAACACATTTCTAAATAACCAACAGGTTACTGAAGAAATCAAAAAGGAAATCAAAAATTTCTAGAAACAAATGACAATGAAAATATGACAACTCAAAACCTATGGGATGCAACAAAAGCAATTCTAAGAGGGAAGTTTATAGCAATACAATCCTACCCCAAGAAACAAGAAAAACATTGCACAGATAGCCTAACGTTACACCTAAAACAACTGGAAAAAGAAGAACAATTAAAAAAAAATCATGGAAAAAAATCATAAAGATACAAGCAGAAATAAAGGAAAAGTAAATGAAAGAAACAATAGCAAAAATTAATAAAACTAAAAGCTGGTTCTTGGAGAAGATGAATAAAATTGACAAGCCTGTAGCCAGACTCTTCAAGAAAAAAAAAAAAAAAAAAAAGAAGAAGAATCAAATCAACAAAATTAGAAATGTAAAAGGAGAGGTTACAATAGATTATGCAGAAATGCAAAGGATTATAAGAGACTATTATGTAAAACTATACGGTAATAAAATAGATAACCTGGAAGAAATGGACAGATTTTCCACTCCAGTACTCTTGCCTGGAAAATCCCATGGACGGAGGAGCCTGGTAGGCTGCAGTCCATGGAGTCGCTAAGAGTCGGACATGACTGAGTGACTTCACTTTCACTTTTCACTTTCATGCATTGGAGAAGGAAATGGCAACCCACTCCAGTGTTCTTGCCTGGAGAATCCCAAGGATGGGGGAGCCTGGTGGCTGCCATCTATGGGGTCACACAGAGTCAGACACGACTAAAGTGACTTAGCAGCAGTAGCAAGAATGAATCAGGAAGAAATAGAAATTATGAAAAATCAAATTACTAGCACTGAAATCAAAGCTGTGATCAAACAAAAGCCCAGGACCAGATGGCTTCACAGGAAAATTCTATCAAACATTTAGAGAAGAGCTAATGCTGATCCTTCTAAAACTCTTTCAGAACTTTGCAGAAGAAGGAGGACTTCCAAATTCATTCATCAAGGTCACTATCACCCTGATATGAAAACCAGACAGAGACAACACAAAAATACAAAACTACAGGCCAATATCACTGACTAACATAGATGCAAAAATCATCAACAAAATTTTAGCAAACAGAATTCAGCAAGACATCAAAAAGCTCATACACAATGATCAAGTTGGGTTTATTCCAGGGATGCAAGAATTCTTCAATATAAGGAAATCAATGTGATACACCATATTAACAAATTGAAAGATAAAAGCCAAATGATCATCTCAATCGAGGCAGAAAAAGTCTTTGACAAAATTCAGCAACGATTTATGTTAAAATTCTTCCAAAAATGGGAATAGAAGGAACCTACCTCAACATAGTAAAGGCCATATATGATAAGCCTACAGCAAACATTATTCTCAATGGTGAAAAACTGAGAGCATTCCCCCTAAGATCAGGAACGAGACAAGGCTGTCCACTTTCAACACTATTATTCAACATAATTCTGGAAGTCCTAGCTACAGCAATCAGAGAAGAAAAAGAAATAAAAGGAATCCAGATTGGTAAAGAAGATGTAAAGCTCTCAAGTTTGCAGATGACATGATACTGTACATGGAAAACTCTGAAGATAGTATCAGAAAATTACTAGAGCTAATCAGTGACTTTAGCAAAGTTGCAGGATACAAAATCAATACACAGAAATCACTTGCATTTCTATATACTAACAATGAAAAATCAGAAAGAGCAACTAAGGAATCAATCACATTCACCATTGCAACAAAAAGAATTAAATATATAGGAATTAACTTACCTAAGGAAACAAACGGAGAAGGCAACGGCCCCCCACTTCAGTACTCTTGCCTGGAAAATCCCATGGACGGAGGAGCCTGGTGGGCTGCAGTCCATGGGATCACTAAGAGTCGGACACGACTGAGTAACTTCACTTTCACTTTTCACTTTCATGCATTGGAGAAGGAAATGGCAATGCATTCCAATATTCTTGCCTGGAGAATCCCAGGGACGGGGGAGCCTGCCTGGCTGCTGTCTATGGGGTTGCACAGAGTCGGACATGACTGAAGCGACTTAGCAGGAGCAGCAGTAGCAGCAGCAGGAAACAAAAGAACTGTATAGTGAAAATTATAAGACATTAATGAAAGAAATCAATGACTACATAAATAGATGGGCAGATATTCCATGTTCCTGGGTAGGAAGAATCAATATTGTGAAAATGACTATACTACCAAATGCAATCTACAGATTCAATGTGCTGCCTACCAAATTACCAATGCCATTTTTCACAGAACTAAAAAAAAAAAAAATTTAAAGTGCATATGGGAACACAAAAGACCCCGAATAGCCAAAACAGTCTTAAGAAAGAAGAATGGAGCTGGAGGAATCAACCTTCCTGACTTCAGGTTATACTACAAAGCTACAGTCATCAAGACAGAATGATACTGGCACAAAAACAGAAATCAGACCAATGGAACAAGATAGAAAGCCCAGAAATAAACCCATGCACCTATGTGTACCTTATTTTTGAGAAAGGATGCAAGAATATACAATGGGGCAAAGACAGACTCTTCAATAAATTGTGCTAGGAAAACCAGACAGCTGCATGTAAAAGAATGAAATTAGAACACTTCCTAATACTATGTGCAAAGATAAACTCAAACTGGAAAACATAGGCAGAACACTTGATGACATAAATCAAAGCAAGATCCTCTATGACCTGCCTCCTAGAGTAACAGAAATAAAAACAAAAGTAAATAAGTGGGGCCTGATTAAACTTAAAATCTTTTGTACAGAGTGAAGTAAGCCAGAAAGAAAACACCAATACAGTATACTAACGCATATATATGGAATTTAGAAAGATGGTAACAATAACCCTGTATGTGAGACAGCAAAAGAGACACAGATGTATAGAACAGTCTTTTGGACTCCGTGGGAGGGGGAGGATGATTTGGGAGAAGGCATTAAAACATGTATAATATTTTATAAGTAACAAATTGCCAGTCCAGGTTCAATGCAGGATACAGGAAGCTTGGGGCTGCTGCACTGGGATGACCCAGAGGGATAGTATGGGGAGGAAGGTGGGAGGGGGGTTCAGGATTGGGAACACGTGTACACCCATGGCAGATTCATGTTGATGTATGGCAAAACCAATACAATATTGTAAAGTAAAAAAAAGAAAAAAATCTTTTGTACAGCAAAGGAAACGATAAGCAAGGTGAAAAGACAACCCTCGGAATGGGAGAAAATAATAGCAAATGAAACAACTGTCAAAGGATTAATTTCCAAAATATACAAGCAGCTCATATAACTCAATACCAGAAAAACAAACAACCCAATCAAAAAGTGGAAAAAGACCTAAACAGACATTTCTCCAAAGAAGACTTACAGATGGCTAACAAACACATGAAAATTTGCTCAATGATGCTCCTTATTAGAGAAATACAGATCAAAACTACAATGAGATATCACTTCACACTGGTCAGAATGGCTTTCATCAAAAAGTCTACAAACAGTAAATGCTGGAGAGGGTGTGGAGAAAAGGGAACATTCTTACACTGTTGGTAGGAATGTAAATTGGTACCGCCACTATGGAAGACGGTATGGAGATTCCTTAAAAAAACTAGGAATAGAACTACCATATGACCCAACAATCCCACTCCTAGGCATATATCCTGAGGAAACCAAAATTGAAGGAGACACATGTATCCCATTGTTCATTTCAGCACTATTTACAATACCTAGAACATGGAAGCAACCTAGATGTCCATCAACAGATGAATGGATAAAGAAGTTGTGGAGCATCTACACAAATGAATATTACTCAGCCATAAGTATGAACACATTTGAGTCAGTTCTAGTCAGGTGGATGAACCTCAGTTCAGTTCAGTCACTCAGTCGTGTCTGACTCTTTGCGATCCCATGAATTGCAGCACGCCAGGCTTCCCTGTCCATCACCAAATCCCGGAGTTCACTTAAACTCATGTCCATCGAGTTGGTGATGCCATCCAGCCATCTAATCTTCTGTCATCCCCTTCTCCTCCTGCCCCCAATCCCTCCCAGCATCAGAGTCTTTTCCAATGAGTCAACTCTTTGCATGAGGTGGCCAAAGTATTGGAGTTTCAACTTTAGCATCAGTCCTTCCAATGAACACCCAGGACTGATCTCCTTTAGGATGGACTGGTTGGACCTCCTTGCAGTCCAAGGGACTCTCAAGAGTCTTCTCCAACACCACAGTTCAAAACCATCAATTCTTTGGCACTCAGCTTTTTTCACAGTCCAACTCTCACATCCATACATGACCACTGGAAAAACCATAACCTCGACTAGACGAACCCTTGTTGGCAAAGTAATGTTTCTGCTTTTGAATATGCTATCTAGGTTGGTCAAAACTTTCCTTCCAAGGAGTAAGCGTCTTTTAATATCATGGCTGCAGTCACCATCTGCAGTGATTTTGGAGCCCCCCAAAATAAAGTCTGACAGTGTTTCCACTGTTTCCCCATCTATTTCCCATGAAGTGATGGGACCAGATGACATGATCTTCGTTTTATGAATGTTGAGTTTTAAGCCAACTTTTTCACTCTCCACTTTCACTTTCATCAAGAGGCTTTTTAGTTCCTCTTCACTTTCTGCCATAAGGGTGGTGTCATCTGCATATCTGAGGTTATTGATATTTCTCCCAGCAATCTGGATTCCAGCTTGTGCTTCTTCCAGTCCAGCGTTTCTCATGATGTACTCTGCATATAAGTTAAATTAGCAGGGTGACAATATACAGCCTTGACGTACTCCTTTTCCTATTTGGAACCAGTCTGTTGTTCCATGTCCAGTTCTAACTGTTGCTTCCTGACCTGCATACAGGTTTCTCAAAAGGCAGGTCAGGTGGTCTGGTATTCCCATCTCTTTCAGAATTTTCCACAGTTTATTGTGAAGTGAGTCAGAAAGAGAAAGATAAATACCACATTCTAACGCATTTATATGGAATCTAGAAAAATGGTTCTGAAGAATTTATTTACAGGACAACAATGGAGAAAGAGACATAAGGAATAGACTTATGGACATGGGGAGAGGGAAGGAGAGGGTGAGATGTATGGAAAGAGTAACAAGGAACCTTACGCTACCATATGTAAAATTGATAGTCAAGGGGAGTTTGCTATTTGGCTCAGGAAACTGAAATAGGGGATCTGTGTCATCTGGGAGGGGTGGGATAGGGAAGGAGATAGGAGGGAGGTTCAAAAGGGAGGGGATATATGTAAACCTATGGTAATTCATTTTGAGGTTTGACAGGAAACAGCAAAATTCTGTAAAGCAATTATCCTCCAATAAAAAATAAACTAAAAAAAAAATTGAAAGTTGTTTTCCTCATCATAGGGTGGGAAATATTGAAGTATATCAGATATATCCTATGGAGTGTGATTAGTGTGAATAGAACTAGTTTTTGTGTTTTCATTGATTTTTTAAAATAAAACTCCAATTTTTTTTTTCTTAAAGTGTATTTAGTATGCGGTTATTCAACAGGAAAAAAAAAAAAAAAAAGCAGCAGAAATAAAAGTAGTAGAACTGAATCCCCTGGGGAAGGCTCTGTATATAAACTAGTGCATTGTCTTGAAGTTTTTATTCACCTGTCTGTTCTCTCTTTTCGTCACTGTGTCTATGTGAAACTCTCTTGTATTCCTCTCTGATGTTTATCTGTCTGTCTCTGCATATGTCTTATCTACAGCAATGCTTCTCTCTCTCATGCCTTCTCTCACTCTTCTGTTTTAAAATGTGTATATTTGTGTGTATGTGCAGTATTTAAATACAGTTATACCATCTATATTTTAGAAACTTTCAATTTAACAGTATTTCATGGACATATTTAAAATAATATTTATAAATAAATCATTAAAATTGAATGCATGTAAGCTACAAAAACTATAATTAACTGCAATACTTAATGCACATATAGAAAGTTGTAGAGAATATATGGGCACCTGCATATCACAGAACTTTATCAAATGTAAATCTTTTCCATAGGTATTTTTTGATATGGTAAGGTATCCTCTAAAAGTGTAATTGATAGTTTTAAGTATTCCAACCTGATATGCATAGCATTGCATCTCATTGTAGTTTTAATAAGCATTTCCCTGATCATTAGGAGAACTGAGCATCTTTTAACATATGCTATTATTCGGTTTCCATCTTCTACAGATCATATGTTTATATAGTAGAAGTTAAATAATTTCCAGTCCCAAATAAATTAAATTCATTCTTAATCAAAACTAATTTAGGATCTTAGGCCAAAGACTTCAAAAGCTTTCAGAGGAGAAGTGTTGTGCTGCTGACACAACTGCTTGAGAATATCAAATAGAAGACTAGCATTTAACAATGTGTTATAAAGTTGAGAAAGAAGACTGAAAAACATTTGCTAGTTAAAGAGACACAGACACTGAAAAGAATATAGTCATTAGGCAGGCTGTGTTAGATGGTCTTTACACACATTCTGAATCTTATAAAACATTGCCTTGGCTGCTGATTTCTTCTTTTTCTCTTTCTCTTGTGTTTTTTTTTTTTTTTTTTTTTTTGCAACAAATTTTGTTGTGACCTACTGACTTCCAAAAATAAACAAAACAAAAAAAGACAGTAGTTCATTGTTATTTTTCTTTGTCTCTTCTGTAAAATCCAATTAAAAATGGTTCTTGACTTAATGAATAAATTTCTAGAGTTTTACCATATTCAGATTTGTGGTAGGTTTTTAAAAATATTGTGGAAATATATATCTCTTTCTAAGAGTTTGATAATTGATGAAATTTAATATGAATTTTATCAACGTGGGATAGCTCCTGTAGGCCCTCCTGCGCCTGCGCAGCCACGGCCCCTTGGACATGGGGTTGGTCCTCCCGGCCGCCGCCTCTCGCCTCGGGCCTGGGGTAGCTCCTCCCAGCCGCCGCCCCTGACCCTGGACACTGGGTAGCTCCTCTCGGCCGCCGCCCCTGACCTCGGAGTTGGGTAGCTCTTCTCGGCTATTCCTGTGCCATTGCAGCCTGGCACTCTCAGCAGCTGGCCCGACCACTGACGTGGGGTAACTCCTCTTGGCCACCGCCCTTCGGACATGAGGTCCTCCCAGCTTCTGCCCCTGATCTCAGACGTGGGGTAGCTCCTCTCCGCCGCGCTTAGTGCGCTGGTCACAGCCACCCAAGAGGTGGCAAGAATACACAGAACTGGACAAAAAAGATCAAGTCCCAGATAATCACAATGGTGTGATCACTCACCTAGAGCCAGACATCCTGGAATGTGAAGTCAAGTGGGCCTTAGAGAGCATCACTATGAACAAAGCTGGTGGAGGTGATGGAATTCCAGTGGAGCTATTTCAAATCCTAAAAAATGATGCTGTGAAAGTGCTGCACTCAATATGCCAGCAAATTTGGAAAACTCAGCAGTGGCCACAGGACTGGAAAAGGTCATTCCAATCCCAAAGAAAGGCAATGCCAAAGAATGCTCAAACTACCACACAATTGCACTCATTTCACACGCTAGTAAAGTAATGCTCAAAATTCTCCAAGCCAGGCTTCAGCAATACTTGAACCGTGAACTTCCAGATGTTCAAGCTGGTTTTAGAAAAGGCAGAGGAACTAGAGATCAAATTTCCAACATCCGCTGGATCATGGAAAAAGCAAGAGAGTTCCAGAAAAGCATCTATTTCTGCTTTATTGACTATGCGAAAGCCTTTGACTGTGTGGATCACAATAAGCTGTGGAAAATTCTGAAAGAGATGGGAATACTAGACCACCTGACCTGCCTCTTGAGAAATCTGTATGCAGGTCAGGAAGCAACAGTTAGAACTGGACATGGAACAACAGACTGGTTCCAAATAGGAAAAGGAGTACGTCAAGGCTGTATATTGTCACCCTGCTTATTTAACTTCTATGCAGAGTACATCATGAGAAACTCTGGACTGGAAGAAACACAAGCTGGAATCCAGATTGCTGGGAGAAATATCAATAACCTCAGATATGCAGATGACACCACCCTTATGGCGGAAAGTGAAGAGGAACTAAAAAGCCTCTTGATGAAAGTGAAAGAGGAGCATGAAAAAGTTGGCTTAAAGCTCAACATTCAGAAAACAAAGATCATGGCATCCGGTCCCATCACTTCATGGGAAATAGATGGGGGAAGAGTGGAAACAGTGTCAGACTTTATTTTTGGGGGCTCCAAGATCATTGCAGATGGTGACTGCAGCCATGAAATTAAAAGATGCTTACTCCTTGGAAGGAAAGTTATGACCACCCTAGGTAGCATATTCAAAAGCAGAGACATTACTTTGTCAACAAAGGTCCGTCTAGTCAAGGCTATGGTTTTTCCTGTGGTCATGTATGGACGTGATAGTTGTGTTGGGGGCCAGAGTGAGGTACTCCGCCCGTGACAAAGGTCATGAGGAAGGAGGCTCGACATACGCAAAGGCGGGATCGAGCCTCAGGAGTCCCCCTGGAACTCCTCGAGCATCTACCCCCATAACCAGAGCCTGCCTACTTTACTACTTTGTGCTCACCTACACCTCTGACTTTACGGGGGGCTGTCCCCCACCACCTCTTTTGGAGAAGGAGTTAACTTAGAGCTCCAGTTTATAATAATTCCTGGGCGTGATAAGAGTGTTTTAACCTACAAACTCCTCTGAAGGTTCTCTAGCCTGCCTGACAGGCTCATCCGGCCACATGTGATTGCTCACAGCCTCCCAACCTTGAGAGGCACGAGATGCTTTAAACCTTCTAAAAACAGGTTCCTTAGAAAAGTTAGAAAACTATTAGTATAAATATAATAGGCTGATTAGAAATTGTATTGGTGAAGGGTTTTTCATTTGTTGAGCCAACGTTTGTTGCTAAGTCTCCACATCCCCTGCCCTTACACACATTAATGAATATATAGAAGAAATAAGTATTAACCTTTGATATTAATCACGTTAGACCTTAGGCTAAGTAAATTCTTTCCTTAGCTAAAACCCACTACACCCTCACCCTGTAGGAATGTAACTTTATTTGGGTGGCGTCTGTTTTGAGAATAATCAGCCCTGGAGAAATAAGTGTCCTGATTGACTGACCGCTGTCACAAGGAGAGGGTCGTAAATTGTCAGCAGGCCCCCCTGGCCAGAAGATGATGTAACACCCCTAAGACCTCTGTATACCTTTGTATGAAGCACCTGACTTTGATAAAAGTCAGGACTGCTGTCCCCACGTGACTTTTGCATAACATCTCAGTGTATAAAAGTAGACCATGGAAAATAAAGAATTGGGATCAGTTTCTCAAAATACTGGTCTCCCCATGTCGCTCTCTCTCTCACTCTGGTTGAGTCTCCATCTGGAGCGCGGAACCCACCATGCTTACTAATTATGCCTGGGCTTCTAAGATCCGACCGGGGAGGCCTCAGTGTCTCCTCTCCTTCGGGAGAACGGAAGGACGCCTGCGGCCTACGTAAGTGGTGCAAACTTCTTGTCTTGAAGTTTTATTGGTCTCCCGCGTAAACCAAGCTACTCAGCCTCTTTTCTCCACTGAATTTTCCTACTGAGCTATCCTTATTCTATTACTCTTTATATCTTTAATTAATATCTAATTGAAGCTATTATATCCTGATCCTCGCCTACGCCGTCTCTCCTTCGAATACCCTGGATCAGCCGGGGCTGGTCCCCGGCAGGTGGCGCCCGAGACAGGGACTTTCGAAGGTAAGCTCCCCAAAGCAATCAGAGCCATCAGCCCTATTGCTCCCCGTTCTCGGAACAACTGGGTCAGCAGCCCTCTTGTTCCCCCACGGAGCAGTTTGGGTCACCAGCCCTACTGCTCCTCCCTCGGAACAGTTTGAGCCATCAGCCTACTGTTCCTCCCCCCGGAACAATCTGGGCCATCAGCCCTATTGTTCTTCCAATGTTCGGGACGGCTAGGACCCCACTCGAGGGTGCCGCGGACCCCCCTGTAGGATAGACAGGGTGAGAGGAGTGGGAAGTGTTGAAAGTGTTAAAGAGTTAGAGTTAGAAAAAACAGTTTCTGAAGTTAAAAGGCCAAAGAAAAGCCTGATCTTTTGATAGCTTAAAGCAAAATCTTTTACTATACTTAATTTTCTGACATGGGTAACACTGAAACTAAGAATGGCAACTCTTTATACAAGTAATCTTGAAACTGTTAAAGAGGCTACTGTTAATTTAGATACTTGGGTGAAGGTGAAAAAACAACTAAACACTTATCCTATAAATATGATTAAAAATGTTCTGGATCCTCATCATGAGGCTGTGGGATGACCTATGGGAGAGGCTATAGCGGTGGATGGTAGTGGGTCTCCACCTTCTGCACAGATCATATTTTCTGCCATTGACAAGGAAGAGGAGGGACACTGTGCTCTACCTCCCGAGGAGTGAGAGGGCTTACAGGACGCTGCGGCCGGGCGCCCTGGCGAGCCCCCTCTCCCTCTACACAAACCTTTAAAAATTTATCCAACAATTTCTGATTTAAGGCGACTACTCCACCTCCGCTTGCACCTCCCAGGGCCTAAAAATTCCCCAGTTTACATCCAAAGCCTCCCAGAGCATTGCCTAAGGTTGAAAAAGATTAAAAAGTTTTATTTTTAAAGAAAGGAGCTTTTAAAAAATACACAATATACAGAGCCTACTCCTTGCAGAAAAACCCCCTCAGGGGGGCTTCACCCAAGCAAAAAAAAGCAAAAAAAGAGAGAAAAAGAAAAAAGAAAAAAAGTGAAAAAGAAAAAGGAAAGAAAATAGAGAAAGATCTAAAGATAGAAAAAGAACTAAAGAGTGAAAAGGAGAGAGGAATGGAGGAGGAAGGAATCAGGGAATGCAGCAAGATAGAAAAAGGAAAAAAGGAAGTTAGAAAAAGAGATACAGAGAGAAAGAGAGGGAGGAGGAAAGAAAAAGTTAGAGAGAAAGAGGGTAAAGGAAAGAAATGAAAGAAAGAGAAGACAGTAAGAAGGAAGAAGGGAGAATGAAAGAGGGAAACAAGAAGGAAATGATAGAAAGTAAAAGAGAAGAGAAGAGGAAGGAAAAAAGAGTGAGGGAAAGAAAACTTGAGAAAGATTTAAAGAGAAGAAGGAAGAAAAAATCAGCAGAGGAGAGAGGAGAGGACTTACAGGACACTGTGGCCAGACGCCCTGGCGAGCTACCTCCCCCTCTGCGCAAACTTTTAAAAAAAATTTATCCACCACTTTCTGATTTGGGGCGATAGCCGCCGCCTCCGTTTGCGCCTTCCAGGGCCCAAGAGTTCCCCACTTTGCCCCCAAAGCCTCTCAAAGTGTTGCCTAAGCCTGAAAAAGATAAAAAGTTTTTTAAACAGTGGAGCTTTTAAAACAGACTGCATGCACAATATGCAGAGCGTGCTCCTTGGAGAAAACCCCCTCAGGGGGGTCTCACCCAGGCTAAGAGAAAAGCCAAACGGTAAGGGGATTTAGCAACAATATTAACCCTTGACAAGGTTACTCCAATTCCAACGGGAGTGGCTGGCCCCCTACCTGAGGGCATTGTAGGACTTGTGCTAGGGCGTAGCTCGCTTTCTTAAAAAAAAAAAAAAAAAGAAAGAAAGAAAAAGAGTAAATAAATAAATAAAAAGAAAAAGAAAATTTCGGTGGTGCATGGTGTAGTAGATTCTGATTATATTGAGAAATTAAAGTTTTGTTCTCACCGCCTACTAAAACTGTGCAAATTAATAAAGGTCAAAGAGTAACACAGCTTTTGCTTTTTACCTTATTATCAGACAAGAAAAAACCTTGACTTCTCAGGCTAGGAGCCACAGAACATTTGGATTTAGTGATCTAGCCTTTCGGGTGCAGAAAATTACAGCTCCAAGGCCTTTAAAAGATCTTTTAATTCAAGAAAATAAAATGTCAGGGCTATTAGACACAGGAACAGATGTCTCTTAACATTGCTGGGAAAGACTGGCCTAGTTCCTGGCCCACATATAATACTAAAAATGAGTTGGTGAGATTAGAGAAAGTGATATGCGGGGTGAGAATGCTGTAGAAAAAAAAAAGGTGAGGGAGAGTTTAAAACCTTGAAGAGTAGTGAGTTCCCTGTTGCTGGAAGTATTCAAGCAAAGATTAGATGGTTACTTGTCATCTAAAAAGCTATAGACCAGATTTAGGTTACAAAACAAAAACTGGAGAAGCTTATAAAGATGTTGTGCAACACCTCTTTACTTGCTTCTCATATTTAGGTGTGCCAAAAGTTTTAAAAACTGATAATGCCCCTTTGAAGCTGCGGAGAGATTGTTTACTAACTTTAAATGATTTCCAAAAAGTATTAGGGGACATTAATTGGATATGCCTACATTTAAAACTGACTACTACAGATTTAAAGCCTTTGTTTGATTGCTTAAAAATTGATCCTAATTCCAGTTCTAAGAGAAAGTTGACTAATGAGACAGAGTTAGCTCTTGTTGAAGTGTATGAGACTTTAAATGGTCAGTTAATTAGGATTAATATTACCAAAAGATGAGATTAAATTATTCTTGCCATAAAACATACACCTACAGGGTGCTTGTGACAAAAAGGCCTATTGGTTCCATCTACCAGTGACCCCAAGAAAAATAGTTTTATCTTATCCCAGCTTGGTGGCACAATTAATTATAAAAGGAGGAAAAAAGAAGTGTGGAACTTTTTAGAAAAGAAGTAGCAAATATAGTAATTCCATTCAATAAGGATCAACTACAAGTCTTTTACAAAGTAGTGATGATTGGCAAGTTGCCCTGATAGATTTCAGGGGTCAAATTTTGCTTCATTTGCCCTCAAGCCCCCACAGTAGTTAAAAGTTCAAAAATGTTAGATTGGCAGTTTGAAGATACCTGTGGAACTTTCCAACCCTACGTAGTTCCTACGCTCCCCTTTACCCTATGCGGGAGGGACATGCTGTCTCAAATAGGAGATACTCAGAGAAGGATTTTCTCAATTTCTTAGTTATCAACAGGCAGTACAATTAATAATACTATATATATTATTATAAATACATAATATAAATATATTTGCCTAATTGCAGTTCGCCTAATTAGGTATGGGTATAAATAAAATATAATAGAGGTATACCTAATTCTATTTATAGATCTATACTTAATTAATTTGTATATAATTAATATGTATAGTATATATGCATATTATATATATACTGTATAATCAAATATATATTGCAGTAATATAATGTGTGTGGCTGATATTAATTGGTATGGATTGATGTGCTGTGATGATATATGTTCTATATACTGTATAATTATATGTGTGTGACATGTATTATTGCAGTACATTGGTTTGTGTTGGCTGGTATTAGCTGTGTACGTGTTGTATTGCTGTAATATATATTAATTAACATTAATTATAAAGATTAATTCAAGTATATTATGTCAATAAGTTTATACTTGTTGAAATGTATAAATACATATATAAATACATTTTGCATTTAGATATATTTGTTTACCAAAATGAGATAAGGAGGTTATACATTTATTGTTTAAATTTATACAGAGACCCAAACTAAACATTAGACCTAAATTAACATATCCCTAAATTTATGTTGTTAAATTGTAAATTTTAAAAATTTAAAAAATTAAATTGACAACTGCTTGACAATTCTTTTACCATAAAACCCCCATAGGTGTAATTGGGGTAGCCAGACAAAAAATTGGTTTTATGGCAAAACGGCCCCCTAGAATGGGTCCATCTCCCCGCCCAAGCTAAAAAGGTAGCGGCTTCTTATCCGGGATTGATAGCTACTTTGATATTAAAGGAAAAAAGCAGAGCATTAAATTATTTGGTAAAGAGCCATCAGAAATTGTAATCCCATATAATAAGGAACAACTTGATGCTCTTCTAATGTTTGAAAATTGGCAGATTGCTATAGGAAACTATTTTGGTCAAAATTTTTGCATCATTTACCTTCGCATGTTTTGCTGAATTTTATATCCAGACATCCAGTTATTTTTCCTGTCAGATGTAAACAATCTCCTATTCCAAATACTCAAATAGTTTTTACTGATGGGTCAGCAGACGGTAAAGCCTCCATAGTTACTAAAAATCACCAAAAGGTTTTAGAAACATGGGAAACTTCAAACAGCATAGAGGCTTTTGCTATTTTTGCAGATGAAGAATTTAACCTTTATTCTGATTCTCAGTACATTGTCAGGTTGTTTCCACACATTGAAACTGCGGTTTTTGTCTGAAAATAAAACTACCATATTTCATTTGTTAACTAAATTACAGCAACAAATTTGGAAAAGAAATAAAATATTTTTCATTGGACACATTCGGGCTCATTCCAGATTGCCCGGCCCTTAAAATGCCTTTAATGATTTGGCTAACTTGTTAACCAGAAATACAGTGGCTACTGTGATTGAGGAGGCCAGAGCCTCTCACTCACTTCATCATCAATATGCTACTGCCTTAAGATATCAATTCCAAATTCCCAGAGAAACTGCTAGGGAGATTGTGCGTTCTTGCTTATATTGCCCCACTGTTTATAATATAGTCTACCTACGGGAGTTAACCCTCGCGGTCTCAAACCTAACGTGCTCTGGCAAATGGATGTAACTCATGTCTCTTCATTTGGAAAACTTTCCTTTGTTCATGTAACTGTAGATACCTTTTCTCATGTTATTATTGCAACTTCTCGTACCGGAGAGGCAGTTAAAGGTGTTATACAACATCTCTTTACTTGTTTTTCATATTTGGGCCTACCAAAAGCTCTGAAAACTGACAATGCTCCTGCTTACACTTCTAAGTCTTTTCAGGAATTTTGTTTACAGTTTCAAATTAAACACAATACAGGCATCCCTTATAATCCCCGGGGACAAGCCATTGTGGAAAGAGCACATCAAACATTAAAGCTTCAAATTCAAAAATTAAAAGAAGGGGAGTTTAAGTATAGTTCTCCCCATCAAATCTTGCAACATGCTCTTTTCGTAATAAATATTCTAAATGCTGATCTGGCTGGAACTACTGCAATGCTTCGTCATTGATGCCTGGAGCAATTAAATGTAAAACCATTAGTTAAATGGAAGGACCTCCTCTCAGGACAATGAAAGGGTCCTGACCCATTATTAACTAGCGGTCGAGGATGTGCTTGTATTTTTCCACAGGATGCAAATTCTCCAATTTAGATCCGGGACAGGTTGATTCTCCATGTTGCAGACCCCCAGACATCCAGTTCCCCCATTGCTTCGCTCACAAAAGAGGAGCCCGCCGGCAGGGGAGACAAGATAAACATCGAGATCCCGGCGAGACTGACAGGGCTGCTGCAGCGTGAACTCCAACCAGAAAATAATTCTACTTATTCTGTTTTAGCTTATCCACCCTTGCCTTATGTTTTCCTTTTTACTAATGACTCCAACAAACTTAATGTAGGCATGAATGACTTGTGAACAATGTATGCTTTCATCTTGTTTAAACCCTCAATGTAATGTTTGCTCCTTTGTGGTGTTACAATGCCCATCCTATCTTATGGTGCCTATATGATAGCTATGGTCTTACTGTGTTACAACAACTGCAGGATTTAATGCGATCGCGACGGTTTGTGGTCTTGCTTATCCTAGGAATATCAGCTTTGATAGCAACAATTACTTCTGTTACTGCGGCAGCAATATCATTGACTCAACAAGTGCATACTGCCCAATATGTTGATACCATGTCTAAAATTGTTTCTTTAACTCTAGCAACACAGGAAGCTATAGATAGGAAATTAGAGATGAGAGTAGACACCTTAGAAGAAGCAATTATGCATATTGGGATTGAGTTACAGGCTTTAAAGGTGAAGATGGTTTTGACGTGCCACGCTGATTACAGGTGGATATGCGTGACATCTTTGAAGGTAAACGAGACAGATTATGAATGGGAAAAGATTAAAAATCATATCTCAGGTGTTTGGAACAGTTCTGATATTGGCCTGGACTTAGGGAAACTTCATAATCAAATACAGACCTTGGAACACTCTCGACTGGATTTTACCGCCACTGGAGCAGCTAATGACTTTTTTCACACCTTCTCTAACTTTATTTCTGGAAAAAATATTCTGTCTAATATCCCTAGTCTCTAATTCTACTTCTCATAATCACTCTTCCTTGTATTGTCAGGATTCTTCGGCAGAGCATTCGGAAGCTCGCGACTGAGCTGCATCTGGTTGTTTTAAGAAATAAAAAAGGGGGAGATGTTGGGGGCCAGAGTGAGGTACTCCGCCCGTGACAAAGGTCATGAGGAAGGAGGCTCGACATACGCAAAGGCGGGATCGAGCCTCAGGAGTCCCCCTGGAACTCCTCGAGCATCTACCCCCATAACCAGAGCCTGCCTACTTTACTACTTTGTGCTCACCTACACCTCTGACTTTACGGGGGGCTGTCCCCCACCACCTCTTTTGGAGAAGGAGTTAACTTAGAGCTCCAGTTTATAATAATTCCTGGGCGTGATAAGAGTGTTTTAACCTACAAACTCCTCTGAAGGTTCTCTAGCCTGCCTGACAGGCTCATCCGGCCACATGTGATTGCTCACAGCCTCCCAACCTTGAGAGGCACGAGATGCTTTAAACCTTCTAAAAACAGGTTCCTTAGAAAAGTTAGAAAACTATTAGTATAAATATAATAGGCTGATTAGAAATTGTATTGGTGAAGGGTTTTTCATTTGTTGAGCCAACGTTTGTTGCTAAGTCTCCACATCCCCTGCCCTTACACACATTAATGAATATATAGAAGAAATAAGTATTAACCTTTGATATTAATCACGTTAGACCTTAGGCTAAGTAAATTCTTTCCTTAGCTAAAACCCACTACACCCTCACCCTGTAGGAATGTAACTTTATTTGGGTGGCGTCTGTTTTGAGAATAATCAGCCCTGGAGAAATAAGTGTCCTGATTGACTGACCGCTGTCACAAGGAGAGGGTCGTAAATTGTCAGCAGGCCCCCCTGGCCAGAAGATGATGTAACACCCCTAAGACCTCTGTATACCTTTGTATGAAGCACCTGACTTTGATAAAAGTCAGGACTGCTGTCCCCACGTGACTTTTGCATAACATCTCAGTGTATAAAAGTAGACCATGGAAAATAAAGAATTGGGATCAGTTTCTCAAAATACTGGTCTCCCCATGTCGCTCTCTCTCTCACTCTGGTTGAGTCTCCATCTGGAGCGCGGAACCCACCATGCTTACTAATTATGCCTGGGCTTCTAAGATCCGACCGGGGAGGCCTCAGTGTCTCCTCTCCTTCGGGAGAACGGAAGGACGCCTGCGGCCTACGTAAGTGGTGCAAACTTCTTGTCTTGAAGTTTTATTGGTCTCCCGCGTAAACCAAGCTACTCAGCCTCTTTTCTCCACTGAATTTTCCTACTGAGCTATCCTTATTCTATTACTCTTTATATCTTTAATTAATATCTAATTGAAGCTATTATATCCTGATCCTCGCCTACGCCGTCTCTCCTTCGAATACCCTGGATCAGCCGGGGCTGGTCCCCGGCATAGTTGGACTGTGAAAAAGGCTGAGCACTGAAGAATTGATGGTTTTGAACTGTGGTTCTGGAGAAGACTCTCGAGAGTCCCTTGGACTGCAAGGAGATCCAACCAGTCCATTCTGAAGGAGATCAGCCCTGGGATTTCTTTGGAAGGAATGATACTAAAGTTGAAACTCCAATACTTTGGCCACCTCATGCAAAGAGTTGACTCATTGGAAAAGACTCTGATGCTGGAAGGGATTGGGGGCAGGAGGAGAAGGGGACGACAGAGGATGAGATGGCTGGATGGCATCACTGACTCGATGGACATGAGTTTGAGTGAACTCCAGGAGTTGGTGATGGACAGGGAGGCCTGGCGTCTGCGATTAATGGGGTCGCAAAAAGTCGGACATGACTGAGCGACTGAACTGAACTGAATTTTATCAAATTTTATCAAGTGTCTCTCTTTTTAAATGTTGAAATAAGTTATTGTATCTACAAAATTTGCTTTTCTTTTTCCTTCTGGTTTTAGTTAATGTGATACAGTACATCAGAATTTTTAGGTGTTTAGCCAGTCTTCCTGGGATAAACTTTACATATGCATAATTCAATATATAGTTTATCTTTATGAATTTTAAGAGCTTTTTTATTACATAAAACATACTAATATGTCAATTTGTATTTTTACCTGGTTTTAAAAACAGATATCTAATACTGACATAAAAGTAGCTATCTTATTTTATTTACTTATTTTTATTTTGTTTTTGAAATACTTTATAGGACATAGGGATTACCTATTCATTCCTTGAGTGTTTTGTAGCAATTTTCTATAAGTGGTTTGGGTTGTGTGTGTGTGTGTGTGTGTAAAACCACATGGAAATGTATTTTCAAAAATTTGTATTTTCTACTCCTTCAGAGTCAATTTTGGTTATGTTAACAGTAGAAATACACAACATAAATGTTGAGAATTATGTTTTATTCATCATACATGTTAATCATATAGGCCTAGGAGACAGCCTCTAAGATAGCTCTGAGCCACTGCTTCAAAGAGGTTAAGGGAGGAGCCAGGATATATAGGAGTTTTTGCTAAAACAAACCAGTTAGTTAAAGATCAAAAGATTTCTGCTATTAAAAAAAATAAACATCTCAAGTTAATGAATTTGGCTCTTTTCTGTGTATGGGAAAATGCAAAAGTCTGGAATTACTGAAAGCATTCTCTTAGGGGAAGAACACTTTTTGAAACCGCCCACCCTGGCCAGGCACCATAGTAACCATTTGCTTGAGTTGTTTTATGACAGGAGGTCCTGGTAAGAAACACGGAACTAATAAGCCTCCACCAAGAGGTTCAGGAAAGGTCAAAAGGAGACACCGCATGTCCAACCACCTCCCAGAATCCTCTCTGGCATCCATCTTGGCTGAACAAGGCCTGCACCACCAGGAAGGACTCTGAGTCAGAATGATTGGCTAAAGACAACCCAGAGACTAATCCCATCACTGTAAAACCAGAGACTGCAAGCCATGTGACAGAGCTCTTCTCCTGGGTTCCCTTTCCCAATAAAATCTCTTGCTTTGTCAGCACATGTGTCTCCTTGGACAATTCATTCCTGAGTGTAGATAAGAGCCCAATTTCGGGCCCTGGAAGGGGTCCCCTTTCCTGCAACAATTCCTTTGATAACGCACCTTCTCTATCTAGTGCCAGCACTGTGTTATTTTTCATCCTGAAACCACTTAGAATGCACATTTGAGAGTGGCTTCATTGTCTGATGGCAGATTGGCCACAACATCCTTTGTAGGAGGATATGGCAGGTAACATTTTTCATCCACAATTGTAATACATGTATGTATGTGTGTGTGTGTGTGTGTATGCATATATATGTATATATATATATTCATTTTAAGAATAATTTCTTCTAAATTTTCAAATTAATGCCTCACAATGTTTTCTTGAAGTTATTTTAAATTTATAACATTCCTATTACACATGTGTCATCTATCCATCTATACTTCTAAATATTTGTAACTATTTTCTCATTTATTTGTACATTTTCTTCCTTTTTCATTTTGTTCAGTCTTGCTAAAGATTTATATTTTGTCTAGTTGTTCAATGAACTAACTTTGTGTCATTGATCTTCTATTGTTTCTGTGTATGTTGTTCATTAAACATTGTCATAAACTATTATTTCTTAAACTTTCTTCAGTTATACTATTGATCTTGAATAATTTGTTGAGTTGAACACATTTATTTTCAATCATTTGCATTTTAATAACAATGTAGAACTATTTATATAGTTACATTTACACATTTTGATATGTGATATTAGCTTGTTTCCCTTTTAATACATAATTTTAATTGTGCTTATTAGGAAACATGATAAATAACTCTCCTATTGTTACTTTCTAGTAAACGTGCATTGTGGTCAGAGAAAGTGATCATTTTATCAGACAGTATCTTTTACAAAATGAATTTAAATTTTCATTTAGTGTGTCACAGAATATTTTGGACTTCATTTTTTATCTTATTTAATGGGTTTCCCTGGTGGTTCAGAGGTTAAAGCATCTGCCTGCAATGCAGGAGACCTGGGTTCAATCCCTGGGTTGGGAAGATCCTCTGGAGAAGGAAAGGGCAACCCACTCCGGTATTCTTGCCTGGAAATAAACTTGCAATGTGGTCAGAGAAATTGATCATTTTATCAGACAGTATCTTTTACAAAATGAATTTAGTTAATTTTCATTTAGTGTGTCACAGAAATATTTTGGACTTCATTTTTTATCTTATTTTTCTTCTGCTTTCCTTCTAAAATGTAATTTGGCCTTCTGGTAGGTCAATAAACTATGCAAAATAATAGTTCTCTTTGTTGCTTTAATTTCCATTCTACTCATTCTCCCCGTTTTTAATTCCCTTCCTCTGTTTTTGTTTTCTTATCAGAAATTCCTTACTTTCATCTTTACTCTTCTAGTATCTTTGTATTTGAAATTAACTTAACCTTTGTATCTACAATTTCATCACTATGTTCAGATGCACACTAAGTTATATACACCTTCTCTCTACTCAGAGTGTAATTTTAATTTAATCATGCATATTTTTCTTCATTTCTGAAAAAAAATCAACTCTTCAAATAGCTCATCTTTAATTTCCTCTATTCTGTTCTAGTACAATGGAATTATTTAGTAATCTCTCAGTCTCGTTTCTACGTGTCCTTAAATACCATCTTGCCTAGCAGACTCTTTCTACTTTCTTTTCAGAAATTCTGTCCTCATCTGTGTGCAATGTTGGTATTGTTTTTGTCTTTTATTTCAGTTGCTCCCTCTGGCATTCATAGGCTTTTATTTGGGTTTCCATATCCTCCTATTATTCTTTTGTAATTTCCAGTTCTACATTTTGTCAATGTAAAGTTCTCCTTCATTTCTCTGAAAACCTTGAACTTCACTGATTTTTAAATTATTTTATGTTGTTCTATGTTGTTGAAAGTAATTGAAATTACTTTCAGTTTTTTGAAGGATTTTTTTTTCCTGCTAACTTAATTTTTTAAGTTTCTTTACATTGTGTGATAGGTCTCTTCAGCTGTGTCTTTGCAACCCCATGGACTGTAGCCCACTAAGTTCCTCTGTCCATGGGATTCTGAAGTGGGTTGCCATGCCCTTCTCCAGGGAATCTTCCTGACCCTGGGATCGAACCTGAGTCTCTTTATAGTTTCTGTATTGGCTGGTGGAGTCTTTACCACTAGCACCACCTGGGAAGCCCATTTCTTTACATTAGTATGATTTCATTTGACGGAGAAGGCAACGGCCCCCCACTTCAGTACTCTTGCCTGGAAAATCCCATGGACAGAGGGGCCTGGTAGGCTGCAGTCCATGGGGTCACTGGGAGTCAGACACGACTGAGCAACTTCACTTTCATTTTCACTTTCATGCATTGGAGAAGGAAATGGCAACCCACTCTAGTATTCTTGCCTGGAGAATCTCAGGGACAGGGGAGCCTGGTGGGCTGCCATCTATGGGGTCACACAGAGTCGGACACCACTGAAGCGACTTAGCAGCAGCAGCAGCTTTCATTTGAAGTGGGCAGGATTATCATTACTGAGAATCAATTTTTTTCTCTCTCTCACTCCTCGTTGTCTCCTAGGGGTTTGTCTTTACCTCCCTGCCTCCCTTCCCTAGTCTTTTAAGGTGGCCCTACCTTAAAAAAAATATATTTTATAATTATAGTTGATTTAAAATGTGTTATTTTCAGGTGTACAGCAGAGTGATTCAGTTTGTACATATTTTAGATGATAGTCACAATGGGATGTGATAGCCTGTGACTCTGCAAATTATGTTTTCACTAAGTTCCCCTTATATATCCTCCATTCTCTCGTTCTTTTCTACATAAGATAAACCAAAGCTACAGCAGATTTTAAACATCAACATCTGTTCATCATCAGATATGTGCCCTTCTGTCCTCTGGTCTCAAGGCATAAATCTTCCTTTACTCTAGCCCCATGTGGGTCTTCTTGCTTGACAGGAGCCAACAGTCTCTACCATAAACATGTCTGAAATAGAAACCCCCTAGAACAACTTCAGTGAAGCTTGCTTACCCTCTTGCCTTTCTGTTCTAGCCTGCTCTGTGGAAATGTTAATTTTGTTCTTTGGTGCTTCAGTGTCCTTTCATACTTCTCCCATATACTTTACATATAATCACTGTGATGTTTTTAGTGCAGGGTGGAGTGTGAGAAGTACAAAATTTGAATTTATGATCTTTTCCTGACTATGTGTATCAGTGATCTTTGAACACACTAGCCATATCATTAATTCCATTATTTTTTTTCTGGTAAGTTTATCTCATAGTTGTTTTGTTTTATTTAAATATTTGATGGAACACTTTCTACATTATAAACAGTAAAACTGTCTTTGTCATATGTATTTTATTTTTCTGTATCTCATTTTATGTAAAGACATATGGCTTAGGTTTTTTCAGTGATTTCATTGTCAGATTTAACAGTTCAGACCTTTATGGTTTCTTGGTTTCATGATATGAATAGAAAAACTATTAGCAGAAGAATAAAAAAGTCATCTGAAACTTTTCCCAATTTATTTTTTTGTTTAAATATCTAATGTCTCTGAAATTTATTTTGATAAATGGAATGACATAGGCTCTAACTCTCCCCACAAAAACTCATAGGTGTATCAACATATGGAGAAGGCAATGGCACAAAATCCCATGGACGAAAGGAGCCTGGTAGGCTGCAGTCTATGGGGTCGCTAAGAGTCAGACATGACTGAGTGACTTCATTTTCACTCTTCACTTTCATGCATTGGAGAAGGAAATGGCAACCCATTCCAGTGTTCATGCCTGGAGAATCCCAGGGACGGGGAAGCCTGGTGGGCTGCTGTCTATGGGGTCGCACAGAGTCGGACACGACTGAAACGACTTAGCAGCAGCAGCAGCATATCAATATAATTTATGAATAATCCATATTTTACCTCTCTTCTTAAAGTGCCATTTTCTCACATACTAAGGTCACAAATATACTGGTTGTATTTCAGTCTTCATTATTTTCTATTGATCTGTTTGTGTCATTGCCATGCAGTTCTAATTGATACATTAACTATTTAGGTGATCTGGCACCCTCTTCTTATTCTCTTCATCCTTTTTATTTCTGACTACTTCTAAGGCTTTGTCTTTTAGATTAAATCCTTAGATCTAGATTCATATTTTTAATATTTTCCCTCCACACATTTTTTAGGAAATTTATCAGAATGTCATTTCATTTACATGTCAATGTGTCCATTTAAGATGAGTATTCTTTAAAAGATTATGCATTAAATGGTCATTAATGTCTCTCATTTCATAAGAATAAGATAAGAATGAATTCTTATCTCTGGATAAGAATTCTCTCTTATACAGACAATTCTGGATAAGTTAGAAATTAATTAGTGATCTTTACCACTTTCTTTCTTGGTTTATATTTTTTAGCCAATTATTTGTGTATAAGGAAACCATTGAATTTTTCATTCATTTTTTAGTCAATAACATCAGTTCATTCTCTTATTTAGACTTTTTTTAATATTTAATTATTTTATAATTAAATACAAATTTCTGAATGATTATAAGTGTGCCTGCTATTTTCCAAAACATACACCTCTTTTTCATTCTCTTTGCTAGTTTTTGTCTTGTACTTTCAAAATAGTACTAAATTATGATGATTGTTATGAACAATCATATCTTTATATAGATATGACTATAAAAGAGATGTTTCAATATTTCACAGTTAAGCATGAGGCAGATCACTGATGTTTGAAATGTATTACATGCCTTCTTAATGCCTATTGAGATGGCTATATTGTGAATGATACTAATATCACATCATTCTTAGTTTTTAACTGAACTTCAGTTGGTTGTTGTGCATTACTCTATTATGATATTACTAAATTCAACATGCTAGCAGGTTACTTTTTGTTTGGTATTCATGAATGAGGTCAGCATGTGGTTTTCTACTTTTGTGTTATTTTTGGCAGGGGTTGTTGTTTCAGAGAATATACCATTAAAATGTTGCTGTTGCTCTATTTAGGCATTGCTTTATTTTTGAGAATGGGTTTATTGAGAATGCAAAGATATGCAACTGAGACCTACTGATTTGATTTTATAGTGGTTCATGCAATGAAGTGAAGTGAAGTAGCTCAGTCGTGTCTGACTCTTTGCGACCCCATAGACGGAGAAGGCAATGGCACCCGACTCCAGTACTCTTGCCTGGAAAATCCCATGGACGGAGGAGCCTGGTAGGCTGCAGTCCATGGGGTCGTGAAGAGTCAGACACGACTGAGCGACTTCACTTTCACTTTTCACTTTCCTATGTTGGAGAAGGACATGGCAACCCACTCCAGTGTTCTTGCCTGGAGAATCCCAGGGATGGCGGAGCCTGGTGGGCTGCGGTCTATGGGGTCGCACAGAGCCAGATACTACTGAAGTGACTTAGCAGCAGCAGCAGCAGCAGCAGCAGACTGTAGCCTACCAGGCTCCTCTGTCCATGGGATTTTCCAGGCAATAGTCCTGGAGTGGATTGCCATTTCCTTCTCCAGGGTATCTTCCCCACCCAGGGCTCAAACCCGGGGCCTCCTGCATTGTAGACAGATGCTTTACTGTCTGAGCCACTTAAATGTAGAATATGAGGAAAGAGGAATTTGCTGCACACCCAAAGTTTTATTCAGTTATTCATTCAACAAATCAAGTATTTTTCATATCTCAGGCACTGTTTTAGGATCTGGAAATAAAATACAGTGGTCTCTTCAGATAGGCAACATTCCTATTTTCATGAAATCAGGGACAAAAGTAATAAACAGGTAGACTAATATCACTAGTATGAAGTGACTGTACTTATGCATTTAGAGCCATTAAGATAGGAAATTCACCATGTAAGATGAGTGAAAGACTAGAGGACACATTTATGGAGAGGCCCTCAGAGTTGATATTTAAGCTAATATATACAAGACACAAAGTTAAATTACTGAGATGGTATTTTTACTAATATCAAAAGGACAAAGAGGACACTTAAAATTATCTCTGTACAGTTTTTTGGCATTTCAATAAATTTTAAGTTCCTTTGGTGATAAATATAGGAAAGAAGGAGAATGTGGGGGAAGGGGATACCTATTTTCACATATAAGACACAAAGAAACGAATGTTTCTGGTATTTATGCCAGACCTGTACAATGCAAAGAGCAGAATCCCTCAGAGTGATCCCCTTGGCAAAGTTTACAAATACTTCAAGAATGCATCTATGACTCAATATATTGAGAGACTTTTCTCTGAATATTACTCCCACAGATAGCTTAAGAGACACAAGAAATTTTGTCTAACTTCTTCATATTCATGCTGGGTTGGGAGCACACATTACCTGGACAGAAAACTCAATTCACCAAACTTGGCTCCAAATGACTAACTTTAGATGTTTGCAAAAGGCAGGGGTGTTGTGCCTGAGCAGTAGTAGTTGACATAATTGTTCAGGCACCACTGTGTAAAAAGCATACTCTTTACAAATTTTCCCACTGCAGGAACCCAAAGAATGACTCACATAAGCTTCTGGGAATGTCCCAATGAAGTCCCCTCTCAAAAAAAATACATATATATATATATATATATATATATATTATAATAATAATAAACAGTGATTCTACACTTTAGGTTCTTCACAAGAAGAGTTTATATTTTCTTATTCATGTTTTAACAGTTAGTGCCTGCAAGATACCAAGAGTATCATTTGCTTCTCAGTTAATACATGTTCGATGAATGAAATGTTTTTAATTCAGTATTTAACAGCAACCAAAAATTTGTTAAGAAGAAGCTTTTGCACCCTGAAGAGAGAACTATGTTTGGTTTACTACACAGTTACCTAATGAATACATATTTATTCAAGTTACAAATAAAGTGAGATAGAACTACACATAGGAAGTCGTGGTTGTTAACCTTCTGTAGATTATAGCTAGAATAATGGTGATGAATTCATTTCCTAGGAGGTGTATTGAAAGTGAGTCAACCAATATTTAAAGAACAGTTGTCAGGCTGTGTTCTAGGATTTCCAGATACAGCAGTGAATAGAAAGGAGTCCTTGCCCTCAAGTAGCTTCCTTGTGTTGCACTGGTGTTATATTTTCTCTCCTCTTTGTTCTCTACCACTGCTTATTCTCCCTCTCCTCACCATCTCATTCTGTTTCTCTGCCTGATGTTATTACTTCTTTCAAAAATATATGGGAGGCTTCCAGGGACCTGGGTTGAAGCAAATTAAATATATAAACAATTGCAGCGATCTCATTTTCTTTGCCAGCTACTACTCAAAATTTAGTCTTTAACATGAGAAACATTTTCAACCAAATGACATTTATAATGGTTTTCCTATTGCTCCAGCCACTATCGTTCGTCTGTGCTACTGCAGATTCTGCGGGCACGGGAACTGCTATTAAACAGACAATGTGTGCAAATCCTCAGAGTGAAATGAACGTTGCATATGCCATCTGTCAAAAAGTTCTGATAGGAGAGATTCTGATGACCTTCCTGCTTGAATAGGGTGTGAGGGCAAAGGGACAATAGAGCTGAGATTTTCTGAGCAAGGCTGGCGGGAAGCCATGACTCCATTACTCCACGACTTTCTCTCCTGTGTGGTTTCCTGGGACCTGCTTTCATATTCCTATTCAGTTATAAGAATTATCATCAAGAGGTACCCTCTTGTGACAGCTGGTTCACTGTGTTACTTCTAATTTCTTCTTGTCTACTACACATGGGTTTCAGAAATACTAAATCCTCAATCTGATAATAAATTTTGTGGGTGAAGAGAATATTTGTAGAATAGTTCACCTGTCTTAAAACTAGTACTATTCTTACTTTAAACAAATACTTGAGTACCTACCGTACACTGAGCATTGTGTTAATAGTTGAAATATCTTTATGGAACTTTTTATCAATAATTTATTTTTAAGGATTATTGACGGGAACAACTCCAATTTCTTTGTATACTTTGTGTACCTCTTAGACAAAGGATATCTACTTTACCACACTTATTCACATATTGAACTCTTCCACACTCCGTTTTTAACTGTTGTGAACTTGGAATGTTTTAAAATTTATTTGCACATTTATACTAGGCATTTGCATATGAAGGCAATCACTTTCAAATTATCACTCACCATTACAGAAAACTACAATTCAAGAAGCATCCACACAGAGAGTATTTGGAAAGTACATCTGTTTTCAGTCTCTTCAAACTGTGTTTGACATTGCAAGTGTGGCTTCCTTAGATATGTGTTAGACTTAACTTGATATAGTGAACAGAACATTGGCCTGAGAGAAAGGTGTGTGATAATTTGATTTTCAGCCATCTAGGACTCCTCCATTAGTTTGCAGGCATCCTTAGGGAAGAGAAACTTCCTTATTAAAAGATATATGTCCCCAGAATATGTATGGTGCTCATAAACATTTGTTGAACTAAATTAAATTGAAGAAGAACGCTATAAATTTCACTGGGCACATCTCACTCACTGTTATAAAATCAGAGAGCTGTCCTCAATGACCAGAGACACATTTATTCCATTGCCTTCCTGTCCAAATGCACTACTAGTCTCTTAAACACAGACCTAAAGTTAAAGTGATTCTGAACATAATTATAAATGGTCATTCATTTGCTTCCTAAGCTAATGCATAACATGTAATTATGTGTAGGAGATTTAATAACACAATTGCATCCTATTCAACTTGAGTTTCAGTATTTAATTTGTTCCCATTTTATTTGAGTTTCCTTGCCCATGCTCTTTCACCAGTGTTTTGGAGATGTCATGAAAGCTAAGACAACAGAAACTTAATCTGAGGGGTTTAGAAGTAAAATTAGAATGAAATCCAATGCAGATGTAAGTTAGTTCAGGCTTGGAGAACACAGACTTTGTTTTGCTGATTTTTTATCCCTTTGATACCCTTATAACCCTTTGGTGATATTTTACAAGTTCTTTATGGTAAGGGAAAAGTCATCTATTTATGCAAATAATCTTTTCAAGACAAATTGATTTCCTCCCATTGTCTGACACGCTCACAAAGGCAGCCTGGTATCGGAAGCCAGCCATTAAAGTTCTTGGGCTCAGATCCAAATTACAATTTGAAAAAAATATGAAGCACCATAACTAAAGTTTTTTCATAGTAACAGAAGACATTTTTTAAAAATTTTAAAAAAGGAAAATCTCGACTCAACATATTAACAAACTCTTAACTGTTCAGGTTGAATTCAACTTCAGGTTAATTGCACTTTTGAATGCATGTCTGATTATGAGAGATGCAAATTAGACTTTTGTATCGTTCTGACTTTTGTACCTGGGGAGGATTCTGTTTGGATAAAAGAATCTTCAGTTTGATTTTAACTTTTTAGAACTGTTCTGAAGCATCAGAATTGCTAGGTTTGTGTGTACACTGCTTAATATGCATGCAGGAAACAGCAGGAAATGATTGCTTAATGCTCTGTCTTTAAATTACAGTCTTTATAAAGCTGCTTCATTGAACTGGTATATTTTTTCATCATTTTATTAGACAAATTGGCTTACATTGAAAATGCATGGTATATTAAGTGCACAGAGCTAAAATACTCAACTAGGGTTTGTACAATGATTATGAGTATCGCAGTATCTAATTTAAACTGCTGCCATTATAAGTAAATCATTGAAACACCCAAACAACTCTTGTTTATTATTCAAATTGTTATTTTTCTGTGCACTTCCCAAATTATTTATTCATTTAATAACCAGACCTTCTAAGCCTATGTATATTTTTATGAACAATCATAAAATGTTGCTTTTGTGATACACAGAGCCAAAAATGTATTTCAAGGTTACTGCCTCTCAACAGCTAGTAGATCTTAATTACTAGTTGTGTGAAACAATGTCTTCTATAGGCTAGTTTTTTTCCCCCAAAATTACCCTGTATGTATTCAGTGATTCAGTCTTCTAACCAAATGCTCTTATAGAAAGATGTAAAATAGTTTTTATGAGCATTACAGAGGCAGAAACTGATCTATCTTTGCAGAAGTTCTCTGTGATGAATAAAGCTTCTGTGTAGGGAGAGTGAGCTATGGTAATTTGTGTTTATTACACAAAAGCTATTCCATGGATTATATTTGGTTTTACTTATCAAATGTGGATTAATTATCTACTAATAGCCAAGCACTCTTGTGACCGCATATATAATCTCATTCAAGTCTCAAAACTACTCTGTGAGAAAGATATCTTTATTTCCAACTAGGGCCACATGGTTTATGATTAAAAGGAGCATCTGCTTTGAGGTCATATACACATAATTTTAACCGAGTTTTATCACTTATTTTCCGTATAACTTTGGAGGTTGTAGCCAACCTCCACTGACTTGCAGATTCTTATTTGTAAAATGATGAGAATGTTACTGGTCAGGGTGTTGGAAGGATAATTCTAAATAAAATGGTTGAGGAAATGTAGAGCATTTGCGAGTATTTGTCATATTTAGAGGGAGCTTCACGGGTGGCACTAGTGGTAAAGAACCTGACTGCCAATGCAGGAAACACAGGAGACATGGGTTCAATCCCTGGGTTGGGAAGATCCCCTGAAGGAGGTCATGGCAACCCACTCTAGTATTCTTGCCCAGAGAATCCCATGAAGAGAGGAGCTTGGCAGGCTACAGTCCATATGGTCACAAAGAGTTGGACACGACTGAGTGACTGAACTGAACTGAACTGAACTTACACTCTCATTGGGGTGGTAGTGTTTAATCAAATAACACAGACACAAATGATAATCCAAAGTTGTACTGGATAAATTTCATAAGTAGAAATATTTCACAAATGATGAATACATTCAGTTCAGTTCAGTTCAGTTCAGTCGCTCAGTCGTGTCCGACTCTTTGAGACCCCATGAATCGCAGCACGCCAGGCCTCCCTGTCCATCACCAAATCCCGGAGTTCACTCAGACTCACATCCATCGAGTCAGTGACGCCATCCAACCATCTCATCCTCTGTTGTCCCCTTCTCCTCTTGCCCCCAATCCCTCCCAGCATCAGAGTCTTTTCCAATGAGTCAACTCTTCGCATGAGTTGGCCAAAGTACTGGAGTTTCAGCTTTAGCATCATTCCTTCCAAAGAACACCCAGGGCTGATCTCCTTCAGAATGGACTGGTTGGACCTCCTTGCAGTCCAAGGGACTCTCAAGAGTCTTCTCCAACACCACAGTTCAAAAGCATCAATTCTTTGGCGCTCAGCCTTCTTCACAGTCCAACTCTCACATCCATACGTGACCACAGGAAAAACCATAGCCTTGACTAGACAGACCTTTGTTGGCAAAGTAGTGTATATATATATATATATATATATATATATATATACACTAAGGACTGATCTGGACTAGGAATCAGGAAAGACTTCTCTTCTTCTGGAAGAAAATTTTAAAGTGGTTTAGAAAGATAAGTAAGAATCACATATATTAGAAAAGAAACTAATAAAAACAGAACTGAATGAAGGCTGGCATGATTGGAGTTGAAAGAGCAAGAATAGATAGTTGTGTGATGAGGACAGGGCAAGAGGGATGAACAGGATCAGAACTCATGGGACCTCATGAAGCCTGACAAGAGTTCAGTATTTATCCTAAAATTATTTAATAAGCATAAGAAAATGAGTTGAAACCAAGGTGGTGACTTCATTAGATGTTTAATTTTTTTTTATTTATTTATTTCTTTTTCATGTTCTGGCTATTCTGTAGAGAAGAGTCTAGGAGGTGTATATAAGAAAGCCAGTTTGGAACTTGGTGAAATAGGCGAGACACTAAAAGTCAGCAGCTGATATAGGTGATGAAAGTTTTTGCTCATGGAAATGAGTGAACAGATCTGAGAGCTTTCTAAGATGTTCCAAGGAAAATCAAAGCAGTAATGTATTTTGGTTACCTTCTTTATCTAATTAACTTTCAATTATATCTCCCATTGGAAATCACAGTAAATTGCTCACTTGACTTTTGTACCTTAATAAATTCAGTCTTAGGATAACTGAAGTGTTTACCATGGTTATGTATATTAGCAAAAATGTGCAGAAGACTTAAATATGAAAAAATGCAGGTGTATGCACATAATTATATAGCATGGGGACACTGAAATATTTTTCAAATTGATACGATGACATGAAAAATATGCAGGTTATATTCTTAAGTGCATAAACAATTTGTGAAGAAAAAAACACTTTAAATACAATCTCTCTCCAATTTTCTAGCTCTCCTCCCAACACACACACACCTATATAATTAGGAAAAAAAAAAAAAAACAGACGTGTATACCAATATTGTGTTGGTAGATTACTGGGGAGTGGTGGGATATAGATTTTTGCATCACAATTTTCTCCTTATCTATATTTTTCACGTTAGACATTGAATATATACTACCTTTCAAAGTAAGTAAATGATGCAATGAGTTATTTGTTAATTGTTTAGAAGACCGTTCAGCTAAGACAAGAATAAAGAACATTTGTATTCTTACTACATATACCACTTTGGCCCTACAGATGTCTTTAAATAATACAGGCTAATATCCTATCCCTCTTTAGACACCTAAGAGTTGATAAGATTATTTTTGCCTCAGCTTCAAATTAGAGAAGGCACTGGCACCCCACTCCAGTACCCTTGCCTGGAAAATCCCATGGACGCAGGAGCCTGGTAGGCTGCAGTCCATGGAGTCGCTAAGAGTCGGACACGACTGAGCGACTTCACTTTCACTTTTCACTTTCTTGCATTGGAGAAGGAAATGGCAACCCACTCCAGTGTTCTTGCCTGGAGAATCCCAGGAACAGGGGAGCCTGGTGGGCTGCCGTCTATGGGGTCACACAGAGTCAGACACGACTGAAGTGATTTAGCAGCAGCAGCAAGCTTCAAATATTTGATGATGAAAATCAATTGATTATTGAAGGGTGGTCCTACAAGCCCAAAAAGTAAATCAGAAATGAAAAGTGAACATCAAAGTTTTTCTTGCTCAGTTAATTATTGATATAACACCAGGTACCTGCAACTTATTTGGAAAACATTTTAGAACATTAAGTGTAACTGAATGAGAATATACAGTCATTTCCTATATACTTAGATATGTAATTATTGGACAATTTTCAGGCAGCATTAGCTTATGCTTTGGATCACCTACATTTTTACAGTTGAAAATACAAGTCTATCAATGCCTAAAGTCAAGCCATTCATCTTCATTATTGTCAGCATTGTTCCATTATTTTGATGCATGAAGGTGCCATGCCCCTGGCTAGTGTGAGAAACCTCCATGCATGAATATCAGATCCCAGAGCTTCAATTCTCATTGCATAATAGCATTCTTACCCTTGAACCAATTTAATATCCATTTTACCAGGCTGAAAAGGAAAGTATGAGAAGCCATATTTTCCTGTTATTTTAAATAACCCTAAATACATGAGCTCTAAGTAAATAAACAATATTTTTTATGCATGTACTATACAACTTTTTATACTTTTCAAAGTATTTCTCCACTCACTAATTAAACCTAATTTTATTTATTTATTTATTTTTCTTTAATAGAAAATTATTTAATTAGTATACATGTGTTCCCCATCCTGAACCCTAATTTTAAAAGCATATATGCTGTAGAAATCACCATGTTTAATGCTGGGGATGGAATCATGGTTTGAAAAACTTTTAGGAATTAATGTCCATGAGAGAGAGAGAAAAAAATCATTATCTACTCTGATTTTACAGATGAAAAAATTAGAGATCCGGAGGACTTTCCTGACCAGCCCAAAGACACACATAAAAATAAGTTATCCTTCATGTTCTATGTCACCTCTTCCATCTCACGTCTTAACCACATATTGACTTAATGTATTATCATCCATTAGCACTGTATAACCTTGCTCATTAGAGAACAGTAAAAACTTGAACTGGGACATTAAAATTCAGGAGGAAAGAAGTACCATTCTGTTATAAAACTCCCACTAATTTACCTGATGGCCACACAAAAACAATGTCTGTTTTTTGGTTTTGTTTTTTTTTTTTTTTTGGACAGTGAAGAAGAATAATGGTGATTAGGTAAAATGCAAAGCTTTCAAAGTATAAATTCAGTGGATGATGTAATAGCAGTGCCTCAAAGAGTTTAGGATATGTGATATCGTGGGACATCAACAGGATCTCAAGGTAAAAAGGTGAAAGCCACTGTGTTATTGAATTTATTACATGGTTTCAGAGAAATTGATTCTTATTTCTGTGTCCACTCAGTCCAATATAGATAGCATACTTATTACCACCACTCCCCCATAGCATACTTATTACCACCACTCCCCCATATCTAACACAGCTCTGACTTGTGGCGGGAATGTACAAATGTCTGATGAATTCAAGAAAGAGGAAGAACAAATGAGGGAGAAAATGGATGAGGCAAAGGAAAAACTATGATTCAAACAATGCTTTGTCAGCTTGGGAAATGAATGAAGACTAGAAAGTCCTCAACCTGCAGTCCATTTTCTTGTGACCTGAGTGCACTCCTTCAGCATCTCACATTTATCATGTTGTCTGTCCCAGCTGCTGGAAATAGAAGGGGGCACTTCTCACTGCCCAGTGCTCCCCAAAGAAAGGAGCACAGCTATAAGAGCACTGCAGTCTGGGACATCTGGCACGAACATTAAATAGCGATGCGCGTGCACTAAGTTGCTTCAGTCATGTCCGACTCTCTGTGACCCTATGGACTGTAGCCCGCCGGGCTCCCCTGGCCACAGAATTCTCCAGGCAAGAAAATTGGAGTGGGTTGCTATGCCCTTTTCCAGGGGATCTTCTGGATCCAGAGATTAAACCCGTGTCTCTTATGTCTCCTGCATTGGCAGGCAGGTTCTTAATACCACTATCGCCACCTGGGAAACCCCTAAATAGTGGTAAAGAGTGGGTAATCCACTTCTGAGGGTTGGTAATGGGAACATGAAAGGATAAGGAAAAAAAAAACGAAATTGTTTTATTGATTTTGAAAATCTATCATTGAACTGAAAATATATCTCAAACAGAAAAAAAAAATCCATATATAAGATTCATACTAGAGATGTTAAAGAATCTTCTTTTGGAAAACAACCAGTTCAGAATTGGGCCCAGCCCAGCTCTTGGTGCTGTGGAAATTTGTGATTCAGCTACTTTTTCCTTGAGAGTCCCAGATTTCTCCATTTATCATTTATTCATTGTGCTTGTGTATAAAAGCATACACTCTGTGAAGATTACTAAATCAGTTATTTAACACCTCTATCTATTTCTCTCTGTCTCTCATAAATTATTGAAATAATCCATGTAAAATATTAGATCAGTGCTTGTCAACAGGAAGTTCTTGATACTTCTAGTAGTTTATTCAACATATATTCAATAAACTAATATTACATTGTTTGAGGATGTTGAAAATAAAAATATAATTGCAACATGTTCTCTGGCATTAAGGAAGACACTCTGGCTATATTTGAATTTCAAAGATCTTTCCATATACAAATGTTTATGGTTCTAATAATTTTAACAGAATGAGAAATGTTAAAGATATCTTTTATAACTTGGCATGAATTTGTTTACAGGTAGGAAAATTGGTATCAAATCAATTTGACAATATCATTAATCACTGAAAACTGATATTTGACTGATGAAATTCGCTAATTACATTGCAGCATAGAATAAGAAACCTCAAGTTACTTCAAAAGTAACATACCATTTACAATTTGCCACTAATATCCCACCATAGGCCCAAATCCAACATTTCTCTCCTAGATGTCTTATCATGTGTCCTACTGAGCTTAGCACTTTCTTGAATATTCCATATCCACTATTTATTTAAAAATATATTTATTCTTCTTTCCCATTTAGAAAAAAATATAAATAACCAGTACTAAACCAAAATATTCCCAATCCTAGGATACTATCTCATATTTCCCCCAAAAAGTGACGCACTCTGATCTCCCACAATAATGTCTACCCATTAAATTTCAAATGTGTATTTATACATCCTATTCATCCTCTAAGCTAGTGAAATTTTTAATGGTGATAATTATTCTTACAAACTTCCATGATATACTACTTAAACATGCTGAATGCAATTCTAAATTTTCTCTCTTTCTTTCTCCTGTATACTACTACTACTACTAAGTCACTTCAATCGTGTCCGACTCTGTGTGACCCCATAGACGGCAGCCCACCAGGCTCCCCCTTCCCTGGGATTCTCCAGGCAAGAACACTGGAGTGGGTCGCCATTTCCTTCTCCAGTGCATGAAAGTGAAAAGTGAAAGTGAAGTCGCTCAGTCGTGTCCGACTCTTTGGGACCCCCATGGACTGCAGCCTACCAGGCTCCTCCGTCCATGGGATTTTCCAGGCAAGAGTACTGGAGTGGGGTGCCATTGCCTTCTCTGTTCTCCTGTATAGATGCACACAAACACATATATGTGCAGGTACACATACATCATCCATCCACATGTATATGGAATATGTAATATATGTGTATATATACATATATATCTATTTTACAAATAATTATATAGTCACACACACTATACGGCTAATTAGGCACAGTCATGAATATTCATGCAATATAGATAATTGTATATATGGATAACCATACCTGCTGCCGCTGCTGCTAAGTCGCTTCAGTTGTGTCCCACTCTGTATGACCCCATAGATGACAGCCCACCAGGCTTCCCCATCCCTGGAATTCTTCAGGCAAGAACACTGGAGTAGGTTGCCATTTCCTTCTCCAATGCATGAAAGTGAAAACCTAGACATATACAAATACAGGTATATAATTAAATAGAGTGTCAGTTAAATAATATAAATAAAATCACCTCTATTTTGTAATGAAGAACTAAGGCTAAATTATTTAAAACATTTAAATGAGGAACTAAACACTAAATTATTTAAAAGAGATAGTAATTAATTTCTTCTTAGTCACAATGGTAGAGGAAATGGCCAAGCCAGGTGATAAATTCAGGCTTCTGACTCTCATAGTGTTCATTGTTGATTCATCAGCATCTAACACTGTCTGACCTAGACTAAAATAATCAATACCTATATGCTGAATGAATATTATTATGTGAATTTTTATATTCCATAGGTCCAATTTCATGTGACAGGATTGTAATAAAATGGTTTGCTTGTGAATTGCTTTAGTATAGATTTCCACTGAAAATAATTTAGAGGTAACTTATATTTAATTGGTTTCAGTGCTGTTTCCAGATAAAGTCAAGGCATTTATGCTCCAGTAGTCTCCTGTACACACTAATATTTCAGTATTGAAATACTATTTTCATGCTCTATGTCAATAACTTATTTCTACCATTTATATCTGATCATATAGTAAATTTCCTCAAAAATGTGGCTTTTGTGAATCCAAGGACTCCTTTGATTTCTATTTCAGAAATCTCACCATATTCCTCATCCCCCTATGCTTCCATATCTTGTTACTCATCTCTAATTAAGTGGATGACAATCCTGTAAGCCAACTTGGTGGAGTGACCCAACTTTCTCTCAGGTCTAGTAAAATTTTTGTAAGCACAAAATATAGTCCATTTTCTGAGTATCTAGTCATGCTTAAATACAGATTTTTGTTCTCTTACCTTTGTGTGATCCATTGACTCTGTACCAAGGATAGTGTGAATCCATCTGGAATATTTTTCTTATTCAGACTGTGCTCAAAAAACTACAACTCCCAGAGTGCACCGTCACCATTCTCAGTGAATTCATGTCTCAGACACATCCTACCTTCCCCTTCACATTTCAGAAATCAACAGGAACGTGTATAAAAAATGAGGTGCTTGTCCTGGAGAGCAAATCCTGCACATTGGGCAGTGGTTTCCTTTCTCAAATTAGAAATTTTTAAGTTTCTAGGTTTTAAGTATACAGTGGAGTATGTACCAATCTTTAACCATTTTGCTTCTTGAGTCCATTACGATTTCTCAAGGCCTTATTTAGTAATTTGTTGATTAGAAAATTGTTCTAGTGGTTGGTAATCTTAACTTCTGGTATGGGTTCATGCATATTTGTTCATCTGTATCACATGGATATTTCAGGAGAAGGTGAGCAGACATCTCTCCGGCATCATTAATTTTTACTTGTTTTAATCTGGATGATCTAAACTTTTCTTCTCTACCATTCTTTCTTTATGATGTTGTATAATAGTTTCATGAAATTATCTTCTTGCATCCTACCAAAAGTGAAGAACATATTCCTCAAATATTATTTGGTTCCCAGTATATCAATTATAAAGTTATACCTGTCTTCAGAGTGTCAATTTCCTTTTCTCTTATTTTCATTCAGATTTTGTTTGTTAGGTTTCATCCTTTGATTTACTCCTGTTGAATGAAAAGAGATACAGCTAGATGAATAATTTTTTATCAATAGACATAGGATGCAGATTGCCTGTTTTTTGCTTGCTGTTGGGATCTGGGGAGAAAACTTCAGCCCCACACTCTGGCTGATACACTGAACTTGTAATATCTACTTCACATCATAGTTTATTTGCAAGTACTGCATATTCTTTAGGCAATAAGTAACTGCTAACCTCATCAAAGTCTCTATTTCTTTCATAACGTTGGTTGAATATTAAAGGATCTGAAAAAATGTAGAGAGAAGAACTTTACTGTTCATAGTTTTATTTTTGTTTAATCTGCATTGTCTTTGCAATGTATAGAAAACCATTTCACATTTAGGGATAGGCTGCTGTCAGCTGTGTATATAGTATTATGTTCTAAAGTTTGTTGGCTTTTTTCCCCAGAATTTTCTCAAGTATTTTTTGAGAAGGTTGAAGAGGTCTTTTCAGAATCTTCTACAAGATTCAACTTTAAACTGGTAGTCTTCAGAAATAGTTTTAAGTTCATAAACTATCCTATTGCCTAATGGGGAAAAACGTAAGTATCCTAATGTCTCTTTTGAACTATCTGATATTTTGATAATGTAATTCATGAGAATATTTGGCCTCTCAGTCATTCTCATTATCTTTGTTTTAACCAGCATTTCATGCTATCTAATCATCTCACCCAGAAATTAAGACCTAACTGATGATAGAAAAGAAATTGAGAAGTTATTGAATTGTGTTGGTTTGACTAACAAGGCTTATATATAATTGCCAATATATCTCATTCAAATGTGTTAGCTGGCTGATTTTGGAAATCAGTAATTTTATTAAATTGGGTCTTTACATTTAGGCATAAAATATACTTCTATAATTTATAAAAAAGTATAAATTGTGTTAATACTTGGAATTATTTTAAACAAAAATGTTTTAAAGATCACCAAACTTTTGTAATTTAGAAAGTAACTAATGGATTCAGGTTTGCAATTCTGAGAGCCGAGACATGAGGAAATATGTCTGGAGCACACACAAACCAAAAACCAACAGACAGGCATACAACCATAACCTCATTCAAGCATAAACTGTTAAATATCTCTATCTTCCAAATTACTTGAAAATATTCCCTCTGTCTCTTAATATGTGGAAGGATATGAAAGATTTTTATTCATTCATGTAGTTAAAAAATAGTAAATCCCAGACAAAATAAAAACTATATACAGGACAGCTGAAGTGTGATGCTGCTGCTGCTAAGTCGCCTCAGTCGTGTCCGATTCTGTGCGACCCCAGAGATGGCAGCCTACCAGGCTCCCCCGTCCCTGGGATTCTCCAGGCAAGAACACTGGAGTGGGTTGCCATCTCCTTCTCCAATGCATGAAAGTGAAAAGTGAAAGTGAAGTCACTCTTAGCGACCCCATGGACTGCACCCTACCAGGCTCCTCCATCCATGGGATTTTCCAGGCAAAAGTACTGGAGTGGGGTGCCATTGCTTTCTCCACTGAAGTGTGATAGACAGGGGAAAAAAAAAAACTTTGAAGGCATAAATTCTAGAGAGACTAAACCCATCAGAGGTAAGAAGAGAGCTATGCACTTTCCATTCCTGAGACTGAGCTCCTAGTCTAGGTAAGGCAAGAAGTGCCTGCCATAGACAGAAGGACACTTCAAGGACAAAAGTACTCAGATGAGAGTTGTCAGGTACTGACACTGACAACTCTGGGTTAGTAGGATAGCCTGATATCTGGGTATTCCAAAGGTAAATACAAAATATCTGACCTTCTGATTCTAGTAAGATAGATGAATGCATCTTTTTCTCTATTTCTTCCACTGAATGTAAACAAAGACCTCTGTATTGCATGCAAAACAAGTATTAAAATATTCTGTAATGTGGAAAGAATACAAACAGGCAAGGGATTTTAAGTCTTAAGGGATGACATGGTGGTGGCTTTTATTTTTGCCTCATAATCCCTGAAACGAGGCTAAAGATCTGAATATCCTGGAAATGACAGTGCACAGACCTGGCCCCACCCCATTCCCCTGAAAATAAAAAGAAAGAAAAAAGATCCAATAAAAATCATTCCTTCTAGCCAATGAACCAGGAAAGGGACAAACTAGCAGTGGAGAAAAGTTAACTGGTTTACTGCTACAATCTAACATCACACACAGACACACACACACACACCACTGTGGGTCTGCCTCCACCCTCCCCCAACAAAGTGGAAAGCCTAGACTTCCCCTTTTCTAAACTGAAAGACAAGACGTTACCCCAGCCCTTCTGCTGGTAGTGACAAGGAAGGCTGAGAACGTGCCTGCATTTCCATCTCTGTCTAGCAATAATGATACACCTCTGTAGTCATTGGAGACGGTGTGGGGGCCTAGACTTCCACAGTGATAGTAATGAGAAGCCCCTGTCTCCCAGCTGGGGTGGTATCAGAGGAGGCCTAGTGGAGAGTCAGGGCATTCATCACTGTCCAGTGGTAATGAGGCCATGTCCCTCCTCTGCTCTAGATCATCTGAGTCCAAAGAGGATGTTACTAAAACATACATGGGGACATATTTTTAACCCTATAATTTCATATGTTTTCCATTAACACAACCTTTATCACATATAAATTTTATTTAGTATTTATTTCTGTATTATTTCATTATAGTTCATCATGCTAAAGAAACATAATGTATTTATCCATTTGTTCACTGTTGAAAGCTAGTTTATATCAACATTTTAAGCTTCATTTTTAAAAATAATCTTTCAGTGAACATATCTGTGTCTAAGTATCTGTAGGTGGTGTGTGTGCATGTGTGTGTGTGTGTATAGTAGGGATTTGATTGGAATTTATAGTTCTAGATTGGAAATGATGAACAAAGAAAAAAAAAAGCAATACAGTTTTCCTTAACATGATCGTGAATGGTAGGTAAATCCTGACTGGAACCCGATGAAATGATTTCCCTAATTTTAATTACAGGATTTTATTCAGAGGGTTCTACTTAAGACACTTTAGCTTTCAATCAGTCACCACAGACTAGAAATCTTCATTTGAATGAAATATTAGTTTCCAGAAAATTTTCCAATTTTTTTTTTTGTTAAACTCCAGCCTTTCTCAGATAGACATGTTCACAAAAATCCCCCATTTTTAAGGAGACTTATATATCAGCTCACATGCATAGAAATATGTTCAGAATATCAAGGAGACCTCAACTACAACATTTTTGCAAGTCCTTGGACAAAAAGAGAATCAAATTCTCAAGTCTAAGATACAAGTAATACCAGTTATTCCAACTGTATCTGTCACTTTATTTCTCAAAATTCTGAGGGAAATATTATATTATTTAGAGTACAACTTTTTATCCAAGTTTACTATGGTTCTCTAAATATATGTATAGCCACCCAAACTGACAATCTTTAATTACTTGACATTAAAAAATAGCTATTCAGATGTTCTATATTCCTAAGATTTTCACTGAAAATGTTTAAGTGTAAGGACTGACTTTACCTGAGAAGATTTAATATAAACTAGGAAAAAAAAAAAAAGAGTTCCCTATGGTCCCTTTGAAATTATTTAAAAGTAAAAACACTGAAAGGTTCAAAATAGATATGCACACACAATTTAAAAGCATGCATTTTGGGGAATGTGAAAGCTAGATTGAAATTATGGAAATGAAAGAACAAAATACCAGTTTCCAGGGGATATGAAGCAAGACAAATTGCAAAGGAAAATATGAATAACCAAGTCAGGCAGAAACTAAGGGAAAGGCAAGAGCTATGAGTTAATAATTACTTTGGGTACAATATCCCAAGATTATTATTTCATTTCTGCTCAAGGTCAGAGTAGCATAAATGGGCCCTGTTTGTATTTGACCATCCACAAAATTAAGTAGCAAGTTTCATAACAACATTTTCAAGTGCTTTGGAATTTCAAGGGTTTAAATTATTTATTTTTGTACTTCTTTATTGTTACATATACTTTGGTGCACAAAAGCCATCATGAATTAAATTCTCATTAAAACTCATCATAAATGCAAATTCTAAATAATTGTCCGAGAGGGAAAGTTATGTAATAATTTGGAAAGATAGGGAAAATATTTATAACAGATATTTAGATTGAGGATAGATGTTTCACTTGAATACAGACTAGGGCTTTGACCTTTTTTATAAAAAGCAGTATAGGAAACATAGTCAATATAAATGCTATGAAAATATTGGTAATCATAATTTGTCTGTAAGAACTTGAAAACCTGGAGAAATGTGAATAAGAGTCAGATGTAAAATATTGATATTCTAATTAAATTATGCATGCATGCAAATTGACTAGACAATGGGAGGTTTATTATTGAAACTTGCTTTTGGATTTCCAGTTGGGGGTAGATGTTAAAGTCTGCAGAGATAGTACTGAAAAGATGAGGTAGCAAGCAGAATTTCTTAAGAAGATACTTTTCAAAGAATAAAAAAAAAACAATGGAAGGACATCGTTGAGATGAAGACAGTGGTTTTGCTTTGTTGTGTTGTAAATAATGTATTTATCTGAAAAAGCAAATAACACTGTTGAAAAATGTTTTAACGGGGAAGATAATCATACAGTTACTTTTGGAAATACTAGGTCAGAAAATTTCATGCCTGTGGATATTTTACACCTCCCTTGCCTATATATTATAATGCTCTAACACTTTCCATTTTCTTACTGGCACGTTGAGGGCCTTAAATAAGAAGGAAAAATTAGTAGGTGAGATACACTGAGGATAGTTTTTTGTTTTTGTTTTTTAATGAAGTTAGAGAAAAACTTGCAATTTCGTTGTCAATAACCTCATAAGTCTTCATAAATCATTAATTATTCTAGGATGTGAGTTGTGAAGACAATGGAAAGGTCTGAACTTAGAGTTATTAAGGTGGAAAGGCATAACCCACAGAAACACTGACAGTCTATAAAACAGATTTGACCCCTAACATCTGGGGTAAACGTAGTCTCTAAATTGGTATGCGGTAAGAACAGGGTGGGCATGAAAAGTAAAGCCACTGAAATAGAGACACATAAAATATTAATATCTGCTGCTGCTGCTGCTGCTGGTAAGTCGCTTCAGTCGTGTCCAACTCTGTGCGACCCCATAAACGGCAGCCAGCCAGGCTCCCCCATCCCTGGGATTCTCCAGGCAAGAACACTGGAGTGGGTTGCCATTTCCTTCTCCAATGCGTGAAAGTGAAAAGGGAAAGTGAAGTCTCTCAGTCCTGTCCGACTCTTTGGGACCCCATGGACCGCAGTCTACCAGGCTCCTCTGTCCACGGGATTTTCCAGGCAAGAGTACTGGAGTGGGGTGCCATTGCCTTCTCCATATTAATATCTAGAGAATAAAATAAGAAAAAACTGAATGTCCAGGTCTGGCCATACAGGAGTAACTTGAATTGGACTAACCTACCTTTGGAATTAACTGCACATGCTGGATAGAATTCAATTTTAAAACAAACCTTCCTGACATGTTAGAGAACAACCACTGCAGGTAGGATTTGTGGGGCGAAATCTTGGAGTAAAAACAATACTAGAACATAAGATCCACATTTACCCCATCTTTTCCCTTAGGTTTTATGCCAATTTGCAGCAAGGTAAAATGGAACCCAAAGAGAAAGCTCAGTCTTGCTGACTGAACCAACAGTAGGGTCCTGAATTGGCAGATGAACCAGGGTTAAAATAGCAAAATCCTTGACAGGAGAGAAAGAGAAAGAGATGACATCAAAATTATGTGTATAATATTTTCCCAAGGAACTGGCCAGTTTTAGAGGTGCTCAAGGGTTTCGCTTCTGGCTCAGATGGTAAAGAATCTGCCTGCAATGCAGGAGACCTGAGTTTGATCCCTGAGTCAGGAAGATCTCCTGGAAAAGGGAATGGCAACCCACTCCACTATTCTTGCCTGGAGAAACACATGGACAGAGGAGCCTGGTGAGCTATAGTACATGGAGTTACAAATAGACATGACTGAGCGACAGACAAACAAACAAGCAAAAAAAAAAAAAAAAAGGAGGTGCTCAATTGGGCTTCCCTGATAACTCAGGTGTTAAAAAATCCACCTGCAATGCAGGAGACCCTGGTTTGGTTACTGGGTCGGGAAGATCTGCTGGAGAGCGGATAGGCTACCCACTCCAGTATTCCTGGACTTCCCTTATGGCTCAGCTGGTAAAGAATCCACCTGCAATGTGGGAGACCTGGGTTCAATCCCTGGGTTAAGAAGATCCTCTGGAGAAGAGAGAGGCTACCCACTCCAGTATTCTGGCCTAGAGAATTCCACAGACTGTATTGTCCACAGGGTCACAAAGAGTCAGAAATGCCTGAGCAACTTTCACTTTTACTTTTAAATGCAAGGAAAGAAAAATAAATAAAACAACATGTGGGAGCTTGAGGAACTGGGCAGAGATTTCATCAGTCATGTTGCTGAGACAATAAAGACTAGGATTCAAGCCTTCAAATATGATACAACCAATGTGAGGAGTAAGAAGAAAACGGAAATAGACCAGCCTGAATGGAGCTGGAACCCACCCATGGCAGCATTGAAATATACCACCATTACTCTATCCACTGGCCAGAAAAGTGGATACTTTGGAGTAGATAGAAACCTATGATGTCCATCATTATATGTATATACATGTGTATGTATGTATATATATATATATATATATATATATATATATGATGTTCAAAGGGTAATTTCCCTTGCTATGTTGAAAAAAGACAGAGGAGGGTGGGACAAGAGTGGCCAGAGAGTACTGTGTGGTGGCCACTATAAAATTCACGCATCTAAACGACATGCTTGGTACCATAATGGTGATGGTGAGGTTGAGGGAAATTGTTTCTGAAGCCAGAGCAAAAAAAGATTTCCTGCTGGGCTGTCTGTGGGATATAGGAGAAACAAGGGGGTCAAGAAGGAATCCAAGTCTTTTGGCATTAGCAGCTGAAAGGCACTGCCCACAACCAAGTTAAGAACCACTGCAGGTAAAGCAAGTTAGAGGAGAAAAATCAGAAGTTGTCTTTTGGGCATGTTATAATAAAAAATATTAAATGAAACGGGTGGTAAACTCAACCCATTTATCATTTATTTAAATGGATATCATTTAAAGGAAATGGATGGTAAACTCAACCATTTATCATTTATTTCAACATAAAAAGATGGAATACATTGATTGCTCTCATTTTGCCTTCCCTAACCATTCCCCTGAGCTATGTGAGAAGTGAATTTAATAGAATCAGTGATATTTACTGCTTTCTGAGCATAAATCTTCACTTGTTCAATTTCAAGTGAGTAGTGTGGTCCCTTACAATTACTTTTTTCCTCCAACCTGTTCAAATATTTGGCAGGAAAATGGCCTTATCAGGTCATCATAGAACCTTCACTATTGCTGAGCTAATAATGCATTTTTGGAAAACTCCATTTAAACGTTGCAGATGAAAATCTTTGCTACTCTCGATGTCACTTCCAAACACATTGGAAGATGAGCCACAGGGGAAGCCCATATGTTAGAAAGGCATGCTTCATTTAGCTATTGCAACATGATGGCTGAAGGGTGCTATAGATGGAGTTGCTCAGAAAAGATTACATCTCTTGGCTTCTGGCAAAGAAAAAAAAAGCATAAAAACGGCTGTTCTAAGGATGAAGAGCTTTATTGAAATTCAACAGAAACCTTACAGAAACTGTGAGCTTCTGACTCGTTATCAGGTACCTGCATTTGGGCATCCTGACACTCTGTAATTGAAATTCATTGCTCGACCTTTAGTTTATAAAAACGGTATGCTGTCATTAGCACTGACTGCTTGCTATATTCTCCTGTCACTCCTTAGGCCAGCTTAAACCATCACAGATGAAATAGCCTATTTCATGTCAGACCTCAGAGTTTGCCACTATTAAAGTGGAAAGCTAAAGCAATGTTTAGCAAAGTGGTAAAGACTAATGCAGTAGGATTGCTAGAGAAGTAGTCGTCTTTCATTTTTTTCTTAAATTGCCTTAAAAATTAATGTTCTCATATGGTACCATCTCTATTACACTGCTCCTGTCAGAATGAAAATTATTACTTTTTTAATTGCATTTTAATTTAACCTGGTAATGCCACACTGTCTACCTTACACTTTAAGAACTATTTGAATGTTAGTTCAGCAATGAGACAAGTTAATGTAAGAATTACAAGGTAATATTTCACATTCATGATGTGAAGAATTGAGGCAATTATGTGGATAATTCAGTTAGGAAAAAAAAAAAGTGCCAGACTGGTATACTTTTTCTTTTTTGTTTTTTTTAAATACTTAGGTATAAGAGGAAATCTTGGGTTTTGGAGACTCGTTGTGTTTATTCTGGTAATGACTGTATGTATCATTTGGTGTCAAGGTTCTAGTCAGACAGTCAGAAAGAAGTTTGTTGTCCCTAATCATTATGTTATAAAGGGAATCACCTCATTAATTAAAGAAATAGAGGGAAATCACAACAATAATCCTCTTTGACTCACCTTATAGAGTAATGGAAATGAAAACAAAAATAAACCAATGGGGCCTAATTAAACTTAAAAATTTTTGCCCAGCATTGTGTGTGTTAGTTGCTCAGTCATGCTCAACTCTTTGTGACCCCATGGTCTGTACTGCAGGCAGATTCTTTACCATCTGAGTCACCAGAGAAACCAAGGAAAACAATAAACTATATTAAAAGACAGTCCTCAGAATGGGAGAACATAATTGAGAATGAAACAACTGACAGAAGATTAATCTCCAAAATATATAAGCAGCTCATGCAACTCAATATCAGAAAAACAAATAGTCCAATCAAAAAATGAGCAGAAGACCTAAATAGACATTTCTCCAAAGAAGATACAGGTGGCCAATAAATACATGGAAAGATGCTAAATATCACTAATTATTAGAGGAATGCAAATCAAAACTACAATGAGGCATCACCTCACACCTGTCAGAGTGACATCATCAAAAATTCTATAAACAAACAATAAATGTTGGAGAGGGTGTGGAGAAAATGAAACACTCTTGCACTATTGATGGGAATTAAATTGATACAACCACTATGGAGAACAGTTTGGAGATTCTTTTGAAAAAACTAGGAATAAAACTACCACATGGCCCAGAAATCTCACTACTGAGTACATACCCCGAGAAAACCATGAATGAAAAGACACATGTACCCTCAATGTTCATAGCAGCATTATATACAATAGCTAGGACATGGAAACAACCTAGATTTCCATCAACAGGTGAGTGGATAAAGAAGAAATAGTACACATATACAATGGAGTCTCACTCAGCCATAGAAAAGAATGAATTTGAGTCAGTTCTAGTGAAATAGATGAACCTAGAGCCTGTTATAGAATGAAGTAAGTCAGAGAGAGAAAAACACATATCATATATTTACACATATATGGAATCTAGATGAACCTATTTGCAGGGAAGGAAAGGAGACATAGATACAGAGAATGGACTTGTGGACACAGTGGGGAAAGGAGAGAGTAGGACGAATGAAGAAAGTAGAATCGACATATATACACTGCATACATGCATTGTAAGTCGCTTCAGTCGTGTCCGACTCTGCATGACCCTATAGACTGTAGTCTGCTAGGCTTCTCTATCCATCGGATTTTCCAGTCAAGAACACTGGAGTGGGTTGCCATGCCCTCCTCCAGGGTATATCCCAACCCAGGGATCAAACCCGAGTCTTTTGCGTCTTTGCGTTGGCAGGCAGGTTCTCTACCACTACCGCCACTTGGGAATCTGCATATATACACTATCATGTGTAAACTAGATAGCTGGTAAGAAGTTGCTATATAACACAGGGAGCCAAGCCTGGTGCTCATGTAATAGCTGCCTCAACATTTGTGAAGCTAGTGTTAGAATTTCCAGTTGAAATGGAGTCTTGAGACATGCCCAGTCTCATCCATCTAGCAATTAATGGAGCTAAGATGGAAACCTGCTACTGCTAAGTCACGTCAGTCATATACAACTCTGTGAGACCCCATAGATGGCAGCACACAAGGCTCCGCCGTCCCTGGGATTCTCCAGGCAAGAACACTGGAGTGGGTTGCCATTTCCTTCTCCAGTGCATGAAAGTGAAACGTGAAAGTGAAGTCGCTCAGTCCTGTCCGACTGTTTGCGATCCCATGGACTGCAGCCCACCAGGCTCCTCCATCCATGGGATTTTCCAGGCAAGAGCACTGGAGTGGGGTGCCATTGCCTTCTCCAAGGATGGAAACCTAGATCTGTCCAACTCAGAGATTATGTTGTCGTTTCTCACACTGTCTACTGAAGGGGTGTTCCCCCTCACATGACTGACTTCCTTCTGTGGACTTTTTTAATAAAAATGCTACTTTGATTCCCAGTTCCATGTGTCAAGGTACAAACAGTTTGTCATTTTTGCAGTCACACTTTTATCTCCTGTTTTATCTCTGTAGTGCTGTTACAGAGTCTTAGCTTGAGTATGGTTTTCCACTCCCTAAGCAACTTGTGGGTTTCATACTCCTGTGAAACAATTTGTCACATTTTCAGTTTTCTCATGTTTCAATTAAAAAGCAATCCAAGTTCCACTTTATTTAATTCTTCTCCTCAATGAAAATATCCATATCATCAAAGATTTAGTATCCGAACTCCAGTCATTACACTGTCCCTCTGTTTGGGCATAAAACATCTCTCAGCAGAATCAATTACTCTTCTTCAGAGCTTCCGTGACAAACTTCCTTTTGAATTTTATATCAGAGGGGAACTAAAAAGCCTCTTGATGAAAGTGAAAGTGGAGCGTGAAAAAGTTGGCTTAAAGTTCAACATTCAGAAAACTAAGATCATGGCATCTGGTCCCATCACTTCATGGGAAATAGATGGGGAAACAGTGGAAACAGTGTCAGACTTTATTTTGGGGGACTCCAAAATCACTGCAGGTGGTGACTGCAGCCATGAAATTAAAAGATGCTTACTCCTTGGAAGGAAAGTTATGACCAACCTAGATAGCATATTCAAAAGCAGAGACATTACTTTGCCAACAGAGGTCCATCTAGTCAAGGCTATGGTTTTTCCAGTGGTCATGTATGGATGTGAGAGTTGGACTGTGAAGAAAGCTGAGTGCCGAAGAATTGATGCTTTTGAACTGTGGTGTTGGAGAAGACTCTTGAGAGTCCCTTGGACTGCAAGGAGATCCAACCAGTCCATTCTAAAGGAGATCAGTCCTGGGTGTTCACTGGAAGGACTGATGCTAAAGCTTAAACTCCAGTACTTTGGCCATCTCATGCGAAGAGTTGACTCACTGGAAAAGACCCTGATGCTGGGAGGGATTGGGGGCAGGAGGAGAAGGGGACGACAGAGGATGAGATGGCTGGATGGCATCACCGACTCAATGGACATGAGTTTAAGTGAACTCCGGGAGTTGGTGATGGACAGGGAGGCCTGGTGTGCTGCGGTTCATGGGGTCGCAAGGTATCGGACATGACTGAGTGACTGAACTGAACTGAATATAACTGATGCTGGAGTCACTATGCCTTTGGTATTATAAATGAAGACTTTCTACCTTTTTTCTTCCAATTGTGTTCCAATATCAAAAGAATAAGCAAGAATAGTAAAATGGAAAAGCCTACTAAGCCAAGAAAGGTGATGAGTTTGATCTCTGACCTTCTCCCCACCTCAACTCTCCCATAACGTTTCACTGTTCAGCTTTAGATGAATTACTCAGTCCATCTGAATCCCAGATTCTTCTGCCATGGAGATGATAATGTATGTTCTACCTGCCTCATGAGACAGATTTAAAAAAAAATCACTAAAACTATTTTGAACTATATTTTTGAGCTAAAATTTCATATAAATGAGTTACTAAACTTAATTCTCTGCTTTGTTATTGATGTTGTTTAATTGCTCAGTCTTATCTGACTCTCTGTGACCCCATGGACTGCAGCATGCCAGGCTTCCCTGTCCTTCACTATCTCCCAGAGTTTGCTCAGACTCAGGTCCCTGGAGTTGATGATGCCATCCAATCATCTCATCTTCTGTTGCACCCTTCTCGTCCTGCCCTCAATCTTTATCAGCACCAGGGTCTTTTCCAATGAGTCAACTCTTCACATCAGGTAACCAAAGTATTCGAGCTTCAGCTTCATCATCAATCCTTCGAATAAATATTCAGGGTTGATTTCCTTTAGGATTGACTGGTTTGATCTTGCTGTCCAAGTGGCTCTCAAGAGTCTTCTTCAGCACCACAGTTCAAAATCATCAATTCTTTGGCTTTATAATTTTTTTGAATTCTCTTTTTATAAAGGGTTAAATTTTATATGAAAGCGTGTGTTTACTTTTCATTGTAATTGCTAATTTCTTTAAGCAACCTATTTTCTGATCATCAGAATTCTTTAAACTGAAATCCACTTGGACTGACATTCTAAACTAGTTTTTAAATGACAAACATATTAGTGGGATATTTATATTTACTCTCCTAAATAAAAACTGTGACTGCCAAACTCTTCTTGAGATTATAAACAAATTTTCCTGGGGATGCTTTGTGACCTTGCTAGCTCCTTCTAAGGAATAGAGTTACATGGGATAATACACAAACAGGAAAACATATGATCTTAAAAAATAACACAGTATTCATGAGGTTTACATGTAGGTGTACATGCATGTATGAAACTTTTTAAGTGTAAGAACTAAAATTTGCTTTGATTGTCTTTCATTTTTACTATTTTCTCAGCCATTGGTGATTTCAAAGAGATGATGCTTTCCTAGATCTTTTTAATCTTCTAGGAGTGGGACTCTGATGTTGGCAATGTATTCAATCCTTGCCATCATAAACATCAGACTCTGCAATTTTCTGTAGCTTTTATCTTTATCCAATTTTTCAAGAAGATGCCAGTTGCATAAGCAGTATCTACAGCCATGCCTCAGCAAATTCTCCCTCAATTTTACATCCTGGAGTACTTTCCATGTGTCTTACTTATGGTCAATTTTGCAGGAACCATAATGTTAAATTTAGTCCAGAAAAAATGTTCATCCCTTCTTCCCCTTGCATGTCTGTGCTTGAAGAAAATTTGTAGCAGTGATATATTGCCCATATGTTGGAGTTTCTTCTGGCAGGAAACACAAAGCTTCATTGAGTTCCCTCCCTAAGAGAAAATAGTATCATCCTTTCCTGAGACAATTGGATGCACCCCACTTATAATCCCTCTTCACGTATGTTAGAAAAAGCAAGCTTAGCCAAGAAAAATATTGTCAATAAATATTAGATCTATTTATTTGGGGTTGAGACTAATAGTCCTGGACCCTTGCAGGGTCTCATGAATTTTACCACATATAATGCATCATGCTGCTGCTGCTGCTGCTGCTAAGTCGCTTCAGTCATGTCCGACCCTGTGCGACCCCATAGACAGCGTCCCACCAGGCTCCTCTGTCCCTTGGATTCTCTAGGTGCAGAACACTGGAGTGGCTTGCCATTTCCTTCTCCAATGCATGAAAGTGAAAAGTGAAAGTGAAGTCGCTCAGGTTGTCTACTTGAAAGTTATACAGTCGTGTCCGACTCCTAGTGACCCCATGGACTGCAGTCTACCAGGCTCCTCTGTCCATGGGATTTTCCAGGCAAGAGTACTGGAGTGGGGTGCCATTGCCTTCTCCGAATAACGCATCATAGAGATATCTATAAAGTAGGGACTGAAGAACCGTGAGTGCTGTATCAACTTTCATCAATCCCTAAACTACTGATTATCTCCTATGATAGGCAAAAATACTTTATTGAGCCTACTCTTGGATTAAAGATCTAAACGTAAGACCAGAAACTATAAAACTCCTAGAGGAGAACATAGGCAAAACACTCTCCGACATACATCACAGCAGGATCCTCTATGACCCACCTCCCAGAATATTGGAAATAAAAGCAAAAATAAACAAATGGGACCTAATTAACCTTAAAAGCTTCTGCACATCAAAGGAAACTATTAGCAAGGTGAAAAGACAGCCTTCAGAATGGGAGAAAATAATAGCAAATGAAGCAACCGACAAACAACTAATCTCAAAAATATACAAGCAACTCCTACAGCTCAACTCCAGAAAAATAAACGACCCAATCAAAAAATGGGCCAAAGAACTAAATAGACATTTCTCCAAAAAAGACATACAGATGGCTAACAAACACATGAAAAGATGCTCAACATCACTCATTATCAGAGAAATGCAAATCAAAACCACTATGAGGTACCATTTCACACCAGTCAGAATGGCTGCGATCCAAAAGTCTACAAATAATAAATGCTGGAGAGGGTGTGGAGAAAAGGGAACCCTCTTACACTGTTGGTGGGAATGCAAACTAGTACAGCCACTATGGAGAACAGTGTGGAGATTCCTTAAAAAACTGGAAATAGAACTGCCTTATGATCCAGCAATCCCACTGCTGGGCATACACACTGAGGAAACCAGAAGGGAAAGAGACACGTGTACCCCAATGTTCATCGCAGCACTGTTTATAATAGCCAAGACATGGAAGCAACCTAGATGTCCATCAGCGGATGAATGGATAGGAAAGCTGTGGTACATATACACAATGGAGTATTACTCAGCCATTAAAAAGAATACATTTGAATCAGTTCTAATGAGGTGGATGAAACTGGAGCCTATTGTACAGAGTGAAGTAAGCCAGAAGGAAAAACATAAATACAGTATACTAACGCATATATATGGAATTTAGAAAGATGGTAACAATAACCTGGTGTACGAGACAGCTAAAGAGACACTGATGTATAGAACAGTCTTATGGACTTTGTGGGAGAGGGAGAGGGTGGGAAGATTTGGGAGAATGGCAATGAAACATATAAAATATCATGTAGGAAACAAGTTGCCAGTCCAGGTTCGATGCATGATGCTGGATGCTTGGGGCTGGTGCACTGGGACGGCCCAGAGGGATGGTATGGGGAGGGAGGAGGGAGGAGGGTTTGGGATGGGGAGCGCATGTATACCTGCGGAGGATTCATTTTGATATTTGGCAAAACTAATACAATTATGTAAAGTTTAAAAATAAAATAAAATTGGAAGAAAAAAAATAAAATAAAATAAATCAACAGCTGAATCCAATCTTAATTCATGTTCCATCGTAGTCTTAATATCCCAGCATCACCTTTCATTGCTACTGTTTCTGTCTTTCTCTGGTATATGGCTGTTTCTTCATCCTTATCTCTAGTATGATAATCTTCTGACTGTATTGACTGAACTCTTTTTTTAATGTTTACTTATTGGGAAAGCTTTCCTAAAACTCTGTTTGTGTGAGTGTGCACACCCATGTGTATATGTGTGTATGTCCCTGGAATGGCAAACAGGTGAAGTATAAAAATATATATAAAATTTCTTTCCAGACACCTTTTTTGCTTTACAGTAAAACTTTTTTGATGACCCTATATCCATGAAACAGCCTTGATTGAAGATAAGGACTTATACAAGAAGGGTTATTTGCACTATCATATTATACAGAAAGAGAAAACTTTTTTCCCAACTCTTAAGGGAGGAAAAGATAGAGTGATTTGATGACATCTAGTCAGAGTGTTGTTTAATGATTTTTCCCCTTCAGCCATGAACTATTCATAAACACAGTTTTTATATATCAGTACATATTCCATGGGAGGCAAGAGTATGCTGATAAGGTATTATTTGATCAATTGCTCTTACCTGAATAATCCTACTTTGGTTTGAAAACATGATGGGCTATACTGGCCAGTATATAGCTGCCCAGTAAAACTCAGGACACCAAGTCAACTTTGAATTTCAGGTAACAAAAGTTAATATTTTCAATATAAGTATTACTATCCATAGTTACATGGGATAGACCAAAATGTCACTTGTTGTTTATCTAAAATTCAAACTTAACAAGGGATTTTACATTTTTACTTGCTAAATCTGGCAACTCCTAATTCCTTCACTTGTTCTAATCTTTCCATCTCCAGAATACAAACTGGGGGAACTGAGGCAAGCAAGACAATATAGAAAACAATTTCAAACTCCTATTATTTTGTATCTAAGTAATTCAAAATGGCCTCTTTTCTGAATGTGTGTAACAGTGTCAGTAGGTCATTATATGTGTGTGTGTGTGTTTTTTTTTTTGTGGGGGAAGGGAGGTTATTAGTAACAAGCAAGCCACAAAGGAATTTCTTGTGAGAATAAAGAGAAATGTAATATAAAGAAACTAAAGTTACTTACAAAGTCAAAAGTATGGCTATAAAAGCAATCTTTAGAAATAAAAGTTACTAGTACAGCACTAAGAAACTCCAAGTTCCATAAACTTCTTTAGCTGCTATGCTCTAACTGTTTTCAAACTCTTGTGAGTATTTTCTAGTTCCAAGTTCCTTGAGAGTATATAATTGACCCACTTGGGGTTGTATATCTGTCCTTGTGGACTGTACAGCAAATCTGTCTGACAGAAGAAAAAGTCAGGGAAGTATGATAAGCCAATAAGTACAGAAATACCAAGACATGGATTAAATGGAAGAGAAAATTCAACCTCCCCATCTGAAGGGAGCTAGTAGACCTTCATCTAAACTCATTGCTAACAGAAAAAAGAATGACAACATCCTAATAGGTATCCCATTCGAAGCATATTTTGGAAGGTTTAACATCTAATGCATAACAATAAACACAAAACATTTCATACTCTTAGCAGTTAGACTTGGTAAACAGTGGAGAAGCACTTTAGTGGAAATATGAATCTTTTATACCACCCTTATTAAGAAAACATCATCTGACAAGAATGAGAAAACATGAATGCAGTGCAACAAAATCATAAAAACACACAATTAATTCAGGAAATTTGAATTTACTTTTTCTGTTGTTGTTATTATTGTTTCTCAATAATTTGCCCTAACATCAGAGCAGAGCACCTTATCTACAGAGCTTAGCTTGACCCAGAATGGCAGAAACCTAATCAGTGTGGAGGTTCCATGATTATAGGACAACTGTCAGTCAAATTTGGATTTAAATTCTGTTTCTGCATACTATATCCTATGAAATTTTGGCTAGTTTTTTTTTTTTAATATTTCTGATCCTTGGTTTTTTTAATCTGTAAAATGAATACAGTAAAACTGAGCTAATGATTGTAAGGATTAAGAATGATGATTTTTAGCAAATTTTGATGTTTATAAAAGACTCTAGAAAACAAAAGGAAACATCTAAAAACTACTATTCAGTGGTTATACTTCTGGTAATATCCAAATTTTTCCAATCAAATCAGCCATCCTTAATAACAGTAACTTCTGAACAAAATAGACAATGACTATTCAGTGAAGGCACCGGAGCACAAACAAGAGCAGGAAGAAGAAGAATCAATGAAGGAGAGTCAATTTGTTGAAAAAAAAAATAACATTTAATTAGCTTTTCATTTTTTATGATGTTTACTACAGACAGTATACCTAAATCTGCAGCTTCCTGGGTAAGCAAATATTGAATAGAAAAGCTGAAGATAAATGTCTAGATGACCTGAAAGGTATGCCTAAAAGAATAAAAGTTAAATTTTAGCTGTCCCCCTCTTGCAAGGAAAGATAAATTTGTCAGTTTGAGTTAACTCAAATTATCTACTAAAAAATATAAAATAATACTCTTCAGAGTCTTCTACAAAGTATCATTCACAATGTCCAGAATGCAGTCCCAAGTCTTCAGCATACAAGGAAATTTAAAACAACAACAAAAAAGTTTTCAAGAGAAAATAAGCAACAGTTACTAAACCTGAGATGATCTAGACATTAGAATTAGCAGACAGGGATTTTATAATAATTATTATCACTAGGCTCAAGAAATAAAGGAAAATATGTCTATAGTGAAAAAAGGAAATCTTTGGAGAAAAATATAATGATAAAAAATAACTGAACAAATATTACAGAAATATGCCTGTTCTAGATTGTGATCATTAGATAAACCTCCTTTAAGAAGACTCGCATGTACTCAAATGCCAATAGGAACACGATTGGGAATACAAATGAATGACACACTGACAGGGCAACATGCTGGGTACTGACTGGGCTTCCAGTGCACTAGAAAACACTGTTTCCACTGAATCCTTGCTCTTTTATTTCAACCAATTGTTGCCTTAAGTAGAGATTAATGAACGCTTTCAGTAAAGAGCTAGATCGTAAATATTACAGTCTCTGCGTGTCATGTGGTATCTATTACAACTGCTGAACTCTACTATTATACCATAAAAGTAACCATGTGTGTTAGTCACTCAGTCATATCTGACTCTTTGGGAACCTATGGACTGTAGCTTGCCAGGCTCCTCTGTCCATGGAATTCTCCAGGCAAGAATACTGGAGTGGCTAAGTCATTCCCTTCTCCAGGCGGGTCTTCCCAAACCAGGTCTCCGGCCTTTCTGGTGGAGTCTTAACATCTGAATCATCAGAGAAGCCCAGAGAAGCCCCAAAGTAGCCACAGATAATACGTAAGTGAATGGTTGTGGCTATGTTCCAATAAAACTTTGTTGACAGAACATGGTGGTGGATCATATTTGGCCTATGGGATGTTCTTTACTGAACATTGTCTTACAGAAATTTGGGTTCAATTTGCATGATATTTCAAGAAAAAACTTGGGCACCAGATCTGGACTCATCCTAGAGCAGATATGTATACACTTCTGAAACATAAATAATTGTTTTCAAGTCCAGAGAAAGTAGAATGGGATATCAGTCTATGCAAAGGAAGAAGGTTATAAAATATTAGAATATATGAAAAAGTTACAAGTATTTTGATCTTGAGGAACAGAAATTTTGTGGGGTAAATTTAAGAAAGTCAGATGGGGTTTGATATGACCAATAATGACACCTTTTTTTTCCTGCCTGAATTAGACAACAACTAAGATATTACATAACATTTAGTTAGGCAACAACAACATCGACTAAGGTGGGCAAAAAATACATTTAGATAGATCCCTACGTCTTAGTTTATGTCCAATAAATGCTAGATTGGAAGACTTCAGTTATAAATTCAACACTGGGCATTTTAATCTTTCTTCCACTTTTATCACCACCCAGGCACCCCACCCCACACCACACATGCATACAAACACATTAATCCAGGCTTATGCAGTGTTTGGAATACATAGGAGAAAGCCCAGGATCTCTGTCTCCCACTTGTCATGAGGAGAAGAACATAGCTATAAACTAAATTCTCTCCCATGCTGATTTGTGATTGATTATCTCCACCCACCAGAGAAAGATAAACCAGCGAATGTACCTACCAACAGGGCAATCCTTTGTCTCCTTAGGGAAGAATAACAGAGCAAATGGATAGGAATGTTTAGGGAAAAATCTTTCTTTTGCATTGCAGGAGAGAAAATAACCATTGCTGACCTCCCAACAGCATATAGATTCTACATATAAAATTCCTCAAGTGTATTGAAGAATTTAATTCTTGCTTATATTCAACATATAAATAATCCTGAGTTTAAGATCAGTTATGTTAAAATAGTTTAAATTGTTAACTCTTCATAGCAAATATTTTATGACTTTCTTTTACATCTACTAATGCAATCCATATAACTAAGTATATGCCCAAGCTGTGTGATAATTGAAAAATCCCATGCACAAATTCCACCCCATCTGAAACCATTTAAAAGCAAGCAAAATCATCAAAAAAAATATCTAAGAGTTACTATTCTTAGACATCTATTTAAAGTCCCCCAGGGAAAGTTTTAATTCAATGTTTCACATTAAAAACTAGCCTTGAATTGTGCATTTACCTCTGAGCCACTGCAAATAAATAAAAAAACATGTGTCATACATCTTAGTCATATAGTCTCCATTACTAAATGCACCCAATACCTCAGCCTTGTCACTTGTCCCCAGCTTTCCAGAAGCATTTGTTACATCTACTCCCACCAGTCTGTGCTTGAAATTCTGGAAACTGAAGTTAAATATACATCAGAAATGATTTTTCTTTACTAGATTAAAATATCCTTCTGCCCTTTAACAATTTCTGGTAATGAGGTTACTTCAAACTGCTAAGCTTTCCAAATCCATACCTTCATGTTACCTGAAACAAAAATAAGTCAGAAAATCTAATGGCTCTCCATTGCAAAAAAGCAACAGAGAAATCATGTCTCTGGCGTTTGCAGTAGGCAACAAAGATGTTATTATAAAGTGGTATTCTGTTGTACAGGAAGTGTGAGAATAAGTTTAATAGTGGTTATATATTTACTTATTATTTATTCATTTTATCAAACAATTTTTAGCATTTAAAAAGTATTTTTAAAATATACATGCTAACACAAGCAAAAGTGTATTTACTGACTTATGAAAAGAGTCCGAAATTCAGTACTTGGGTGCAGTCTCAAAAATGACAGAATGAACTATGTTTGTTTCCAAGGCAAACCATTCAATATCACAGTAATCCAAGTCTATGCAACAACCACTAATGCCTAAGAAGCTGA